>NW_020449019.1:134517-141100 GCF_003343035.1 Apteryx rowi | reverse complement strand
CACCCAATGGGGTGGTGGGGTCACCCGAGCCAGTGGGACATGGGGACGGGCACTCGGCAGGGCAGTGGGGTCACCCAAGATGGCGGGACATGGGGACGTGCACCCAGCGGGGCGGTGGGGTCACCCGAGCCGGCGGGATGTGGGGACGGGCACCTAGCAGGGCCGTGGGGCAACCCGAGCCGGCGGGATGTGGGACGGGCACCCAGCGGGGCCACAGGGCAACCCGTGATGGTGGGATGTGGAGATGGGCACCCAGTGGGGTGGTGGGGTGACCCAAGCCGGTGGGATGTGGGAATGGGCACCCAGCGGGGTGGTGGGGCGACCCAAGATGGCGGGGTGTGGGGACGGGCACCCAGCAGGGCCACCAGGCGACCCGCGATGGTGGGACGTGGGGACGGGCACCCAGCGGGGCAGCGGGGTGACCGGAGGCGGTGGGATGTGGGGATGGGCACCCAGTGGGGCGGTGGGGTGACCCGCGATGGCAGCACATGGGGATGTGCACCCAGTGGGGTGGTGGGGCGACCCAAGAGAGCGGGATGTGGGGACATGCACCCAGCGGGGTGGTGGGGTGACCCGAGCCAGCGGGGCATGGGGATGGGCACCCAGCGGGGTGGTGGGGCGACCTGTGACAGCAGGACTTGGGGACGGGCACCCAGCGGGGTGGTGGGGTGACCTGCGATGGTAGGACATGGGGACGGGCACCCAGTGAGGTGGTGGGGTCACCCAAGACGGCGGGACGTGGGGATGGGCACCCAGAGGGGTGGTGGCAGGGTGGCAGGATGGGCCATGTTGCAGCAGGGCTCAGGGACCAGCCCCTTTACGCCCTGCGGGGAGCTGAGCCACTGGCCTCTGCCTCCTGCTGCCCCCCTGCAAAGACCCCAGGCTGCCTGGCTCGGTCCCCGGCGCTGGTGAACCCTCTGTGGGGCCCAGGGAGGTGCGCGGGGGCACCCCAGGGCCCCGCTTACCATGCAGGCTGCCTGCACTGCTTCCGAGATGGTGCCGGCATTGGGCTCGCACCAGAATGCCGTGCACTGGAAGCGCTGTCCCGTGTCCACGATGAGGGCGAAGGTGTGCGCGTCTCTGCCCACCCCGATGAAGGTCACGTACCGAACCTGGCACTCCCAGATGTGAGCCTCCTCTTCTTCCTCCTGCCAGGGACAAGCCCATCTGTCGTGTGCCAAACCCCCAGGCAGCCATGGCAGAGTTCGGCACCCAGCACCATGCCCCCAGGCCAGATCTCCACTCCGAGGCAGCTCAGCCACCCCAGGCCAGTCCCTCCCCAGTGGGACACATCCTCCCACCCTGGTGGCAGCAGGGTTCCTGCATCAGCTGCAGCAGTCAGCACCCTTTGGACCCCCAGGTTCCCCTGCCAATCCTGGCCCCACCTGTGCTGGGTGCACCCTCATGGCTGTGTCAGACACACTGATGAGGGAGGGCATCCAGCGCTCCCGCCCAGGGCCTCTTGTCAGCTTCTCGATGGCCTCGTTCAGCACGTCCATCCCTAGGGGGCAAGAGGTGGCGCTAGCAGTCCCTGTCCCAGCGAGGCAGGGGGACTGGGTGCTGCACAGGGTTCTGCTGGGTGACAGAGGGCACTGAGGCCCCATGGGCAGGACCCCTTGCACCGCTGGGCATGGCCCAGCCGCACAGCTGTCACTTGGCCTCCCCAGCAAGGGGCGTTTCTTGGGCATCCCCCAGCCACTGTGGGGGCAACAGCACTTACCCATGGCCCTGGGCACAGGCAGGCTGCCGATGTACAGTGCCTCGTACTTCTGGATCGACTGTCTCACAGCATCCAGGATATCCACTGCCGAGACAGGAGAGGTGTGTGGGACCCCTGCACATGCAGCCCCAGGGTCCCCAAAGCCCCCAAGGATGCATCCAGGCAGGACAAGGGGCTCTGGCGGCCACACACGGCACAGTCGCACTGTGCCCAGGCCTCTCTCTGTGCTGGGGGAGCAGCACACAGGGCTGTGGACACGGGGAGTGTGGTGGCCAGCCCTTGCAAGGGGTCACCAGGGTGCCTGTCAGATGGTACCTTGCAGCGGCAGGTCATCGGGGGAGATGGACTCCAAGGTGAGAGCACGCGGGAGCCTGCTGCTTGCTACTGCTCGCTCAGACATGATCTGCAAGAGAAAACATCACTCGGGGCCACATGCTTTCAGGGGCGCCCTGGCTGGGTGATGGGGGTGCCCTGGCTGGGTGACGGGGGCACCCAGGCACCCCTCAGCCCTTTTTCAGTGGAGGGTGAGCAGCACACTGAGGAGGGAAACTGAGGTGTGTGCTGGCTGGCAGAGCCAGTGGCCCTGTGACCTCCCCCCACCCTGAAAACACAGTGTTGTGCCCAGATCTGTCCCCATGAGCTCCACCGCTCTGTGTGCCCGGGCTGTGGGTGGGCTCAGCCCACCTGCGACCACAGACCCTGGTACCCCACCTTGGAGCACATTTCATGCAGCGCCCTGGCAATGCCCTTGGCAGGCACGTTGCAGTGGAAGACGTGACACTTGAGCACGCAGGTATCCTTGTCACTGGCCACGAACGCAAAGTCCCTGCAAGGTCAAGGGCAGGTGAGGGAGGGCCTGGTGGAGGCAACCCCTGGTGCAACCCCCTTGCCCCACACCACCTTACCTGTCCCTGCATCCACCATGGCAGTCAGGAGAGAGGAGAGCAGACAGGTTATTGCATGGGTCCCACCATCCCAAGCAGTCAGAGCCAGGGCTGCCGGAGTCCCCTGGGTGCCAGGCCATGGCATGGCTCCCAGGTGCAGGGGCACCCCATAGCCCATGGGCTGTGCCGCTGCTTGCTATGGAGGGGCCCCTGCCCCTGGCACCTGCCATTGTTGCAGCCAACACCCCAGACGCGGATGTTGAGGATGGGCTGGCAGTGGATGAGACTGTGGTCCAGGGGGTCCACCAGGCTCATGGTGTCCTTCTTCAGGATCATCACCAGGTTCTGGCCCTGTGGGGAACCAGGGGTACCCTCAACCTGGTGGCAGGCCAACCCCAGCTGCCCCAGCTGCCCCACACCTGGGCACCCTGGCACTGGTCTTGTGTGCAGAGACAGCCCCATCCACCCAGCCTGCTTGTATCTGGGCACCTCCCAGCATGGTCCCCAAGTGGGGGGACAGCCCTGTCTACCTGGACTGCCCCACACAGGGGCACCCCTAATACAATCCCCATGTGTGGGGACAGGCCCCCCCACCCAGGAACTTCCTGGCACTGTCACCTTGTGCAGGGAAAGCTGCAACAGCGTGGCCTGCCCCATATCTGGGCACTGCTGTCTTTGACCTTGTGCATGGAGACAGCTGGCTCTGCCAGTGGCTCTGGTCCCTGGGCTCCCCAGACACGGTCCCCATATGCGGGGACAGCCAGCTGCAGTGGCACTGGCCCCTGGCCACAGCTGTGGGAGCCTCCCCAGCAGCACCGTCCCTGGCCCTCACCTCGCCCCGGCTGCCTGCAGAGCCCTGGCCCTGGCTCTTGCTGTTGGAGAGCTGCTGGATGCAGTTGTTGACAGCGATGCTGCTCTTACCAGGTGCCAGGTCCTCCTCGGGGATCTCGACCCAGCCCAGCGAGCGTACGGCGAAGCACTGAGCAGGGACACACAAGGTTTGCATGCCAGGCCAGCATGGCCATTGTTGCCTTTGCCCTCATCCCTACGCCTGCCAGCTGCTGGGTGCTCCCTCCTGCCCTCCATCCCTCCACATGATGCCACAGTGCTACTCCTCCAGGTGCTCTGAGAAAGGGGAAAGAGCCTCCCAGTGTGCCAGGACCACCACCCCTCTTACCCCGATGCAGTACCTTGGAGCCGGGCTCAGTGGTGTGCTGGAAGTCATCTCCGTGCCAGGGCAGTGAGGTCCTGCAAAGGGATGGGGTGGTGAAGTGGGCAAGACTTCCACTCAGCAGCACTGCCCCTGGGCACCAGTGCCCTGAGAAGTGTCAGGATGCCCTGGCAGCAGGAGATCCCCCATGCTATGAGCTGGGGAGCATCCCACAAGGGCGCTCAGCTTGGTGCAGCTGACTGCAATCTGTGTGGCTGCTCTGAGGGTGGACGCTAAGGACCAACACCCAGTGGTGGGCAAAAGGGAGCCCACTGCATGGTGCCCCAAAGTCCCCACTGGCCCCATGTTGGCAGAGAGTATGGATAACCCTACCTCCTGGACAGTGATGCCATAGGGCTGGGAATGGGCCTGTTGTTCAAGGGGTGATTCACCGTGGAGGCCTGGTGGTCCTGGGAGAGAGAAGGAAGAGGATGAGGGCAGTGAGAGGGGTTGCTGGGGGGAGCGCATATCCACAGGGGCCTTGGGCATGTGGCCTACCTGCAGGAGAGCAAAGCCTTAACTCAGGGGGACCTCAAGAAGTGCCAGGATGGGGCCAACATGGGGCCTCCCAGAGCACTGCAAGGGAGTTAACCCCAGCCAGGAAAGGGCTGAGCAGGCCCTTGGGGTGATGGAGACAGTCCCACTCCAAGGGGAAGTTGGACTAGAGACACCCAGTGGGTCCTTCACCAGCCCCTCTGTGGTGGGCTCCTATCAGGTTTGGGCTAGCCACTCCAGGCTGCTCATCCCCAGTGAGGGGATCCAACACAAGCCCTCACTCCCCTGCCCACATCCCCTACCGTGTCCTGGAGCATCTCCTCTCCATCAGGCTCCAGGCTCCCACCCAGGCCAGCGGTGCATGCTGGGTGCTGCCACTGTGTCGTGCCGGTAGGCACATGCCAATAGTAGGTGCCCAGAGAATCACGGATTTTCCTCCAGCCTGCAGGGAGGTCAGGGTCCGTCTCCAGGCTCTGATCACTCCAGAGGTTGTCTAGGCAGAAGGAGAGTGTGAGATGGGGGAATTCCTACAGCTGCTTTCAGCTGCAAGGATGCCTGAGAAGCAAGTGGCTTGTGGCAGCAGGGGGTTGGGACTGCTGCTGGGGTAGGATATGGTGCCCCAGTGCAGAGCTGGGCGCATGGCTGGGAAGAGAAATTCTGAACAGGAAGACCTTGAGAGGTGCCAGAGAGGCTGCAGTAGCAGGGCCCAGTGCTGTGGGAGCTCAGCTCAGTCCAGCTCTGTCTGACCTCACTGCCCATGGAGAAGTGTGGATGGCAACCCCTCGCCCCAAGAAGAGCCTTCCTTCTGTTGCCAGCCAAAGCACAGGACACCCTTCATAAGCGGTGCTTGGCAGGCTCAGAGCCACCTGGGAGCCATGCCCACTGGTCATGGGAGAGACATGCCACTGTCGGGATCAGACCCAAGGGCAGCAATGGCCTAATACCTTGCTCTACCCACTAGATAATGTTCCCTCTCCAGGTTAGTGCTGGTACAGACCCCAGGAGTCCTGGCACTGTGACCAATGCAGGCAGTTGGCTCACAGCAGCAGGAGGGAGGGGGTGACCCCCGCATGGGCACAGACCACTGCCCAGGGGAGAAAGCACAGTGCAGAGGCACCCTGACAGGGCACAGAACTGCCAGGCCAGGGATCTCACTGCCAGCATGCAGTCCCCAGCCATCTGCCAACACCCTTGGGTGCCCAAGCTTGGCTTCTTCTCAACTTTGTCACAAGAAAGGATTGGGGATGAACCCCTGGGAGGGAGAAAGCACCCTTGGAGGGTTGCAGGGAGAGGGGGACAGATTAACCCCCTCCTTCCCACACCCCCAAGCCCAAGTGAAATCATGGAAATGACCCTGTGGTGCAGAACTGTAATGAGATCTGCTCCTGGGAATACAGCTAAAAATACTCAGAGGTCGGCATGCCTCTTGTGGGTGCTTATCCCCTTGAGCTGTGCTGCTGGGAGGGACAGACAGTGGGTAATCCATCAATGCCATTGATGAGCCGCACTCTGCCTCCCATGCCCTGCTGTCCCCCAGACCCGCTCACACAGTAGGTGGAGCCAGCCATGGCACAGCACAGCGCAGCAGCCTCCTGCCCCACATCTACTCTTGGAGTCCTGTCCACAGAGCATGGGGGTGGCCCTGCTCGGTTCAGGGTGAGGGTGAGTGTCCCTCCCCCACAGTCACTGGGTCCTGCTGATACCTTTGTTCTGGGCACCACGGGGATGGAGAGAAGTGGGAAGAAAATGAAGGTGCAGACAGCAAAGCTCTGGAGCCAGGGGTGTCCACTGCAGGTGCCCAATGCAGGCAGGTGCCAAGGGGGCAGAGAGCCTGGCAGCCCATGGCTGAGCCAAACATCCCAACACTCAGGCCCCTGTCTCTGCCCATCTTACCAGGGCCCAGCTGGTCTCTCCAGGTCTTGTGATGGGTCCTGCCCCCCGGCTGCCTTGGGGGTCCTGCCCCTCCCCCAGCAACCCAGGCCTGGCTGGACCGTGCTCCAGGCTGGCAACACACAGCCCTGCGCCAGCAGGGACTGGGGCAGAAAGTGCCTTCCCTGCCCTTGAGAGGGCCTGCGGGGGAGATGCCCTGAAGCCCCAGCCCCCCCGCGCAGGTACCCGGTTAGGCCCTGCTGCCCTGCGCAGGGGAATGCCAGCGCTGGCTGCAGGGGGGTCGCGGGCCCCTGCCTCTTGGGCCGAGCACCGCGGGCCCAGCGCAGCTCCCGGCCCGGCTCCCCCTCCTGGAGCGCCCGCAGCGCCGGGCCGGATTGCGGGGCG
>NW_020449019.1:0-134256 GCF_003343035.1 Apteryx rowi | reverse complement strand
CCCCGGAGCACGGCCCCCCTCGCCGCCCCTCCAGCAGCCGCGGCCCCCCCGCAGCCCGGCCCCGCTACCGTCGCAGTTGACCAGTATGATGGCCAGCATGTAGTCCTTGCCCAGCATGGCCCCGGTGCGGGCCCGCCTCGGCCCGCCGCTCCCGGAGGCGCGGCCCGAGCGGCGGCTGCGACGGGGGCGGGCGGCAGAGGCGGGGCAGAAGCGGCGGCGGGGGCGGAGGAGAGAAACCAGAGTGCAGGCAATGGGGGAGGATGGGGGGGGGAGCGGGTGCAGAATTGGCAGCACGAGAAGCTTGTATTTGGATGCAGGAAGGGTGTATTTGGATGCGAGTGTGAGCCTGGGGGGTTACTGGGGTGCAGAGGATATCTGAGCGCAAGAAAGAGGTATTTGGTGGGGTATTTGGGTGTAAGAGAGGAGTATTTGGATACAGGAGGGGGTAACTGGGTGCAGGAGTTGGTATTTGGATATTGGAGGGATATATCTTGGTGTGGGATGGGTATCACGGGGGCATTAGGGCATGGGAGGGGGATATTTAGGTGCAGGAAGATGGTATTTGGGAATGGGAAGGGGTATTTGGGTGTGTGAGGGGGTTACTTGTGTCTGGAAAGGCACATGCCTAAGTGTAGGGAAGGGGGTATTTCAGTGTGGGAAGGGTATTTGGGTACAGGAAAGGGATTTTTTGAGTACAGCAGTGGATTCAGATCTGCTGTGCCCTGAGGTTAGCTCCTTTCCCCTCCATGCACCCTGAGGTTTCCTCCACTTCCTTCCATTTTCCCACAGATCACCCTTATTCCTCTCCATCCACACTTATTCTGGTTTCATTCTGTTTCATGCATGCTCAGATCCTCTCCATTTCCCTCTGCCCGCAATCCGATCTCCTTGAGACATTACTGAAACACCTAGATGTGAGTGCCAGTCATCTCCCCCTTTTCACCACAGGTTGAGAGCTTTGCATTTCTAATTTGAGACTTCTGTTTTCCTTGCCATGCTGCACATTGCTGATCCTGGATGTTGCTCAGTACTCGAGGATGGAAGCTCCAGAGAGATTTGTTGCTGCACATCTCAGCTCCCCCCCTTGCAGCCTTCCATGTTCCCCCATAGACAAAGCCCTTCCAAGCTACAGGGGCCTGATGACATCTTACAAAGTGGTTTGCTATCCATGGCATGTCTCACTTGTGCCTGGTGGCCTCTTAATGTTTCCTTCTGCAGAGCTGGAGGCTAGTCCAAGAAGGGCTTTTTCTAGCCTGGATATAGCTTATGTTCCTGAGAGCCTCCCATGCCACCTCAGCTACCCTGCTTCTTTCCATGCATTGCTGTCCACAGAGCTTGTAGTCGTTGCAAGTGCAGAATGAATTTGCCATGTCTGGTCCCTTCCTTCCAGTCAGGCTTTGCCACTTTGCTTAGAGCTCAGCCCCCCATTCATGCCCTCTCTGGGCTAATTTTGTGACACTCTGTTTCACAGTACCCTTCCCTCCTCCTGCATTTTAATCTCACTCATGTTGGCTGGCCTAAGGAAGACACTAGCTGCATAATCCAACTTTGCAGTAATCTGCAGTCATTTCTGCCTATGCATCTTCTGTTGAGATTTGCTCTCTTGATTACAGGCTACATCTTCTGCATCTGTCCAGAGTTAGTGGGATCTCTGAGACCAAACCCCTGTTTGAGCACTGTGTCCTTGGGGCATACCTCACCAGTGTAACACCCCTCCACTCCTAGGCAGGAGTGAGAGCTGCTCACTGCTCCTGCCTGAGCCATTTCTGAGGTCCCAGCAAAGGCCTGACTCAGCAATCGAGGGGAAACTTTCTGCTGAGTTGCAGACAGCTGAGCTCTCATGCCAGTGCTCTGACCCTCCCTCCAATTTCACCTCTTTCATTGCCCCACCTGGGGAAGAGCAGAGTCCAAATCACCTTTCAGAATGATGCTCTCCTGGTCCCTGGCAATGGATAACTTCCAGCTCTGTGGGAAGGGACTCTTCACAGCAAATGTTGAAAATCATGCTTTGGACAGTCAGTTTAAAGACCCATTTCAGTGCATGATGTTCTCAAGACACTGTGCAAACAGTAGTAAACACTGCATTTTTCCAGGGTGATGCTTAGTTGTGGCAGTGCACTGGTCACTAAGCTGAGATACCAAACCTTTCCTCCCTGTGCACTGAATCGCATACAATACAGATGGAAGCAGTTGCTCTATTGAGGGATGCATTAATAACAACCAGTGCCAAGAACTTATATTTATTAAGCAGTATTGTCTTTGCCTCCCTGAGTGCTGAACTCAGCAGTATGCTCTGGGCTCTTCGCCACATTTTTCCATCTGAGGCCAGAAGCACACTTCTCTTCCCCATCTGCCAGGCGTCGGCTGTAGCTCTGCACAATCAGGAATGGAGCAGTGGCGACCTTCTGCTCCTGGCAAATTTGAAACATCTCAGCTTTCCACACTGGTAGTTAAGGGACCACTTTTCTTCAAGATAAGAAGTGACGGTTGCCCTGGTCCCGATTTCCAGTGGAAGCCCATCCTTAGACTTTCCCTGGAAATGTGCCACATGAGCTGGTGCCTGCAATCACTGCTACTCCTCTGGCAGAAACATCCTTGCATGCAGGAAGCTACCCCATACTCCTCCAAAGGAAACCCCACCTTCCTGTTCACCCCTGCCATTAGGTAAGAGCCCATGTCACCATGAGGCCTTGCCACAATTGGATGGCCATTCTGATATAACCCCAGTGATCTCAGAATCCTCCCAGCCCATTTGGCCTCATGCAGTACCACCACACACCCCTGAGCTCTTGCACCAGCACCCTCCAGGAAGTCCAGCGCTTAGCTGAACTGGCCTGTCCCCACAGGAGCAGGGGAGACTGAGGGTCCCCTGTGCTCTGTGCTTAGATGTGTCTGGGGCAAAGGGAGTCAGAGAGGATTGTGGGTCTGCTTTGCTCAGACTGACTGACATATCCTGTTTTTCCAATGCCCAGGAGTGAACATGGTGCCCTATGCTACATGTGTTTCCCTGTCCTCAGGTCAACATGGATTTTATGGAACATTTCAAAAACTGAGCTTGGCTGACCAGAAAGGAGGCAGCAATTCTTATATTAACTGTTCCTGCTCCTGTTCAGCATAGCTGACAGTGGCCTTCAAAGAAAGAAAAGGGAAAAAAAGACTGAAGATGCCAGATAGGAACCACCCTCCCAACACTCACCTGCTTAATAAAGCGTCTGGCTATCTGAGTAAAGACTAATCAAATTAAACACAAAGGTCTTGGGAGGGAGGGAGAGGAGGAGAGAGACAGGATGACCAAAGGAATAGTGATAGACAGAAGGACCCCTGTAACCTACTCGGTGAAAACAGAGCACACTGCATAGGCTATTCCTAAAATCATTATAGAACAGTTACACCATCATCCCTCATACACAACCCACCAAGGTGACTCAGTGAAAACATCTCTTTCTCAGGAATGCCATGCAGATTAAGGGGGATTATAGCCTAAAGGGATAAAGGACTTATTATAGGATGCAAGGGGACAAGAATTTTGGGATGGAGCAGATGGAACTTGGGAACTGTATGAAACTGATTATGGGAACAGACACAGGACAAGAAAGGGAGGGCTCAGCACAGACAGGGGAGAAGCAAGCATGGGAAAACAGCAAGAAAAAGGAGAAAAGGAGCCAGCAGCATGTAAGCAGGGGCTAGTCAGTATGCTTGCCTGATGGAACACTTTCTGTGATCACTGTAATCTGTCCTAAATTTTTATTAAATCCTGTTTCTTCTATGTGACTGTGCTCCCTGTTCTGAGCCTGTGTTTGAGAACAGGTAGTGAACTTCAGGCTGGAAGCTGAACTTCAGCTGCTGAGCAGGACAGGACATCTGGGTGCTGGCCCCTGGAGAGACCCATGCTCTGTGTATGTATGTTTGTGTGCGCATGTGTGTGGGCAACTGGCTGACTTCCAGCTGGACCAGCCAGCGTGACAGACAGGGGAGATCCTTGGCAGGGTTTTCCCCTGGGTTTCTTTCTGCAGAGCTGGGGTCAGGCTATTTGTGCTGAGTGGACTTTTGTGGGAGCCTCTCAAGGCGTCACCCTCCTGTCTGTGCTAGTCTGCCTGCCATGGGCTGTGTCTTTGTGGGCTCCGTGTGTGTGTGTGTGTGTGTGTGTGTGTGTGTGCATGCGTGTGTGTGTGTGTGTGTATGTGTGTGTGCGTGCATTTGCACATATTTGGGCTGAGGCTAGGAACAGGATTAAAGGAGCACCCTCTCCTCTCACTGGCCCAGGGAGGGGGCATGTTCTGGTTCCTACAGTTCATCAGGTTCGGTTACCCCTAAGATAAAACCTCTCCAAGCATYACTTAAACTGATGGTTTGCTGCCTGAGTTTTTTGCCAGCAACATGTCCTGATTTTTTTGTGCCTGTGAGTGAGCCTATGATTGGGGTGTCCCTCTTTCAAGAGGCCTGCAGCACTCCTTTCAGTTGTCTGAACGTCTGGGGTTGGGATGGGCTGGAGAGGGTGAAAGCAAGGGGATGATTCTAGGTGTCTAACAAGAAACCTACTCCCAACTCCAGAGACCAATACTGTATGTTCAATAAAGAGGGGCCTCCCAATCCTGAACAAAAAAAAGAGGCCAATACATAGCATCAGAAAAGTATATTTCTGGATGTTAGTGTAGTGGAAAAGAGGGCTGCTGTCTCTGAGGAGTCCCAGTTTGTGCCTGTGAGGAGGGACCACAATAAGCTTTGCACTGTTCATGTGCATGCTTCGGAACATGACAAAGAGGCCAAATCAGCAGGATTGCCTTTCCACTGGCTGCAGAGGTAAAATAACACTCTAAGAAGCTTCATCTTTTATTGTTAATGGCTTTAATGCCTTGCTGATTTTTCTTCCAGATCTTTGGGCACTTCCTTGTCTATTAAATCACAAAGCTGTATGAGAGAGTACTTGATCAGGGTCTGTTTTCAGTTGCATGAAGACCCACATGTATATGACAGGGCCCTTGGCAGCGACAGTGGGGTGAGACCAGTGGTGGACGTGCTCACATTGCTCTGCTGCACAGCACAGTACTTCCCCAGGTTCAGCCTCGCAGCTGAGCCCTGGCAGCCTCTCACTGCTGCAGTCAGACAAATTGAATTAGCCTGGCTTGGAGATGGGGTTTGCTGCACTGGAGATGCCACTGCACCAATCCCTCTAGCAATGCTGTGCTGGAGCCTGAACTAGTGCTGGGGCACGGGGCAGTGGAGAAGGGACACCTGCTCTGCAGCTCTGTATGCCATGCTGCTCTAACTGGTACTTGGTGGCGCTTGCTGTGTGAATAAGGAGCACAGGGAGCAGCATTCACTGAGAGATAAAGAACTGCTTATCACCACTGCAAAAACAGGAGGTGCTTTTTGGCCAGGCAGGGAGTGGAGGGGTGGATTACAGCTGGTGCTCTTGAGCATCATCCAATCTTGTCCCTGGGTCTGGTGAAGGGCAATCTGAAGGTGGACTCCCTCCACTGGAGTTTTGCCCTGATCTCAGCTCTCTAAGCTGAGAATCTTCACAGATTCTTTTATTTATTTATTCTGTCTCAAATGCCTTCAAGCAGGCATGGAATTGCCATTGATTACCACTCAGATAAAGATTTTTTTTTTTTTTCCTGTCTGTGTTGTGTTTCTTGCCTTCAGCAGGCAATGTTGGGTGGCTCTGGAGCTGAGAAAAAGTGAATGCCAACTGTCTGGGAGAACTTGGAGCAGTTCTTACTTGGCCGATAGGAAACAGCTTTCCCTTATACTTCTCAGGAAAAGGTAAGACACCTAGTAATTCTGTAACTGATTATTTTCTGGTGTTTGCCCTGAAGACAGTGAGATCTGGTTTGGTTTGACTTGTGCTTGAGGAAGAAATGGAGCGGCAGGTGTCATTTTTGACACTGGCTTTTTCTGTGGGCTAGAGACTGGAATTCAATTTTCTGGAATGAATTACAGAATTCTGGACAAGGAGCACAAAATTTTCCCTTGTATTGACTTCCAATTTGATCTTCCTTGGCCAATTACCAGTCAGATCTCTTGACTGTATAAGGTTAATCTTTCATCACTTCTCTTAGATATTACCTGAGAGATAAGACCTAGGGTATTCTTCCCTTCTTCCCAGTTGTTTCTGTGCTGTTCAGACTGGGTGAGGAAAAAAAGCGCACTCACGTTTATACCACCAGTTCCCTAAATGAATATAACAGGCCTCAGTTTATTCATATAATAGCCTTCTCCAGCTACCATGTATCTGTCCTGCAGTCCCTGTATGACAGTCCTAGAGCACACACTCTCTGGAGCAATGATTTGTTTTTAGTTTTAACTGCCTTCCCTTCTCCCTCCCTTTTGATCTGGAGCCCAACATTATTACTGTTCCTTCATACCATTGACAACAGGGCAAATTGCCTTTTTTTTCTGAACAAGACAGGCAGTGTGGCAGAAAACCCATCAGGGTCTGAATAGTGGATAGGTCTTCTGTGTAAGCTTAGAAGACAGTCAGTAAAGCCGGACTTCTACTGTAGTAAATCAGGTCTGAGTGTGCTCCCCATTTAGACCCCTGGGTTGAAGGAAGCAATGCACAATGTGCATTTACATCCTCTTGCCTAATTGGAGCGATAGCAGAAATGTTCATATAAGCCTATAATCAGAGGGGAAAAAAGAAACATAAAACTAAGAACAATAAGACTTACCTAGACTATTGCTCTCTGTAAGGGAGGAATGTTTTCTCTTTTTCTGCTAGGGTTGTGGTCATTGCTATTCAGTGAAGCATTCAATCCGTCTTTGCTCCCTCTGCCGTGTGTAGCCAACCTGCAACACATTTGGACAGTTGTTGCAGTTGCAAATAGATGTTTAGGAATGCTGGATGCTTGTGCCTCTGAATGATAGATGAGCTACTCAGCAAGAGCCTGATGTTCTTGGTGGTAATAATTTCAGCAGGTACCTTTTCAGGGGAATTACCCTCCAGTTCTGGTGAGGAAATTTTGTCAGACCTCAGAAATTACAATGCTCTGGTCAGCTGTGGTCCTATTCAGAGCACAATGAGCAAAGTGATGTGTTCCCAGCAGCATGTGACCAAAGAAAAACTTGTGTCGTTCTTGTGATGTGGACAGAGTTGCTGGAGAGGAGCCAATCTGCTGTCAGTACAGCCAAAATAAACAAAAGGCGAGTCGTTAGGAGAAAAGTGTGCTGTAATAGACTGAACAACTTGTCAATATTTGTCAGGAGAATTGTTACAGTTTGGCCATTGGCTGTGAAAATATTTCTCAAAGATGAAAGAGGACAGGTTATTTCAGATATTTCAGAATACCTTATTAGATAGGTTTGGCTTTCAGGAACAGAGAGTATGGGCACTCTTTTTGTATTCTTTCAACCTGCCTCAGTGAAGATGCTGCAGAAGTGATACACTATGATCTGCATTGTGGTAAGCTGTGGGGGGGGGGGAGGGGATGAGAACGCATATTTTCCTCTGCAGCCTATCTAGAAACCAAACACCACTTTAAGTAGACTTCCTTGAATATAAGAATGCTGGTTGTCATTGCACTTATTTTTGTTGGTAGATGAGACTGACAATAGTTTATTAAGTTGTTGCAACTGATTCTCCTTTCTTCATTTCTCTTGTTGTTCCATACTTTCAGAGTTGCTCATTTTCTGTCAAGCTGATGTGGTTCAGTCAATCAAATCTGTTGGAATTCATGCAGCTGATGCAAGTGGCTCAGTCCCTGAGAAACCTCCTCCAGCTTGCTTGGAGCAAGAAAATTCACCATTAAATGGACATATTGCAAAAATTGCACATGCATCAAAGAGTGCTGGTTCAGAGAAGGCTGTTCCCATTTGTGAGAAGGAATATGAAGTCACCCGAAGTCATGCCTTGGTGAGAGAGAGAGAGGGAGTAATTAAATTCAGTGGTGGGCCTGGCAAAAGAGCTTTTCAGGCTGTGATAAATTCGGTTGGAGGTGATGGAGCCATTTTTTATGACTCAATAGGAAGATTACACATAAGAAGACAAAATATAGAAGAAAACAGAAGAAAACGGATTGTGTGAAAGTAGGGAGAAAAGAACTTTATGGATATCCAAAATGGGTGAATCCAGACAGCAGGCAGCAGCCTGACCTTCACGGGGCTGAAGTATGCAAGATGCTGTGGTCAAAAATCTAGCTCTGTAGCTAAGAGGCAAGGTGATTCAGACAGAGCTATTTACACTGCTATGGCCATACAAATGCCTGTGGGAGAGCCCATAGGGTTTAACAGCTCTTGTCTTTGTCTTTCCTTCAGGGAAATCCATTGCAAAGCAGAGACTGGTCACTCCAGCTGGGAAGAGGCAGCGACCATCTTTCTTCTGCTTTTGTAGGTGGATTTTAGCATCCAGAAAGGCATTTCCCAACCCCACACTTGCTAAAAGTCTCACTGCTGCACAGGGACCAGCCCAGAGAGCAGTAGTGGGAGCTCCTGCTGTGCTGTTCACACCTGCATAGGCCCAGCACCCAAGTGCACCAAACATGAACAGCAGCAAGGAGTCTAGCCAGCAGCCAGGACTGTTAACCCCTTGCCCAGGAAGGGATACTGAGGCTCTGCTCCTCTCCGGAGAGTATCCTCATCATCAAACCCTGTGCTGGCCATGGCAGGGCTCTCTCCATGGCTCTGTCAGTGACCAACAAAGAGCAGGAGGTCCCTGGGCCACAATTACCACGGCTGCAGCTAAACAGGTACAGCACAAACTTGAGAGACAGCTGTCCTGGGAGCAGGGACTGAAAATCCTCCCTGTCTCTGGGGTTGTCCTTTCCTGCCCCTCCAATGCTCACAAGCTGTTCCCTGCATGATTCACACCCACCAAGGAAAGATGCACACCAGTGTGGGAAATTGGTTTAATTCACTCTTGCACTATTTTGACTGCAGTAGCATGGCTGGCAGCCGCTAGCACCCACCCTTCACTCCATACAGATCCTGGTGGAGAAGCATCAGCTGAGATCTAAGGAAAGTGACCAGGTAGAAGTCAGGGAAATCCTGCCCTAGCTCAGCCCCTGTGCCCAAGGAGCTGCTTGTGGTGGACTCCTCTTGTCTCTGGGAAGTCATAAGGCCCTCCTGCCCAAGACAATTACACAGTCCCATGTGCATCTAATGAACCCAGTGTTGAGTGAGGCAGGGCTGAGACCTTGGACCAAACAGGTATCAACCCACAGTGCAAGGTGTCTTGGTGTCAAAACCCCAGGAAGGAAGGACAGACACTCCGGTTTGGAGAGGGACACCCAAACACCAGAGAAATCCTTTTGTCTTCAGCCACCCATATCCCAGCTCTCAGTGCTGAATTAAGCGATTTCTGACCTAAGACAAACCTCCAAAGTCTGCTGTTACCCCTCCCGCAAGGGGTGTCAGGAAAAAGCCCTCTATCCCCCAAGTGCTGCTGGGGGTGGGAAGGAAGAGCACTGCTGGAAGGGAAAGTTCATCCATACTTTCCAGTCTTTACTGGAAAGATTGGCCCTTAGGAATCCCAGGCCCTGGAGACCAGGGAGAAAGTCTGGAGAAAGGAAGACTTTCCCTTGATGGAGGAGGATCAGGTTAGTGATCTCTTAAGCAAACTGAACCTGCAAAAGTCCATGAGCCCGGATGGAATGCACCCACAAGTGCTGAGGGAGCTGGCAAAAGTCAATGCAAGCCCTCTCTCAGTCATCTTTGAAAGGCCATGGTGATTGGGAGGGGTGCCTGAGGCCTGGAAGAAAGCAAATATCACTCCAGCCTTCAAAAAGGGCAAGGAGGAGGACCCAGGGAACTACAGGCCAATCAGCCTCACCTCCATCCCTGGAAAGGTGATTGAGCAGCTAATGCTGGAAACCATTTCCAGGCAAATGAAGGACAAGAAGGTGACTGGGAGCAGTGAACATGGGTTGACAAAGTGGAAATCCTGCTTAACAAACCTGATAGCCTTCTATGGTGGAAGGACTGGCTGGGTAGATGAGGGGAGAGCAGTGGCTGTTGTCTGTCTTGGCTTCAGTAAGGCTTTTGGCACTGCCTCCCCTAACGTCCTCATAGGCAAGCTGAGGAAGTATGGGCTAGGCGAGCAGACAGGGAAGTGGGCTGAGAACTGGCTGAATGACAGAGCTCAGAGGGTTGTGCTTAGTGGCACCAAGTCTAGTTGAGGGCCTGTAGCTAGTGGTGTCCCCCAGGGGGTCAATCCTGGGTCCAATCCTGTTCAACTTATTCATCAATGACCGGGATGAAGGGACAGAGTGTACCCTCAGCAAGTTTGCTGATGGTACAAAATGGGGAGGAGTGGCTGATACACCAGAGGGCTGTGCTGCCATTCAGAGGGACCTCAACAGGCTGGAGAGATGGGCAGAGAGGAGTGCCGTCAAGTTCAACAAAGGGAAGTGCAGAGTCCTGCACCAGGGGAGGAATAACCCCATGCACCTGTACAGGCTGGGGGCTGACCTGCTGGAGAGCAGCTCTGCAGAGCAGGACCTGGGAGTCCTGGTGGACACCAAGTTGAGCATGAGCCAGCAATGTGCCCCTTGTGGCCAAGAAGGCCAATGGCATCCTGGGCTGCATCAGGAAGCACATTGGCAGCAGGCTGAGGGAGGTGATGCCTCCCCTCTCCTCAGCCCTGGTGAGACCACGTCTGGAGTACTGTGTCCACTTCTGGGCTCCCCAGTAGAAGAGAGAGATGGAGCTCCTGGAGTGAGTCCAGCGAAGGGCCGCTAAGATGCTTAAGGGGCTAGAGCATCTCTCATGTGAGGAAAGGCTGCAAGAGCAGTGACTGTTCAGCCTGGAGAAGAGAAGAGAAGAGAAGAGAAGAGAAGAGAAGAGAAGAGAAGAGAAGAGAAGAGAAGAGAAGAGAAGAGAAGAGAAGAGGAGTGAGGGGGGATCTTATGAATGCATTTAAATATCTGAAGGGAGGGTGTAAAGAAGATAGGGCCAGACTCTTTTCAGTGGTGCCCGGTGATAGGACGAGAGGCAACAGGCACAAACAGAATCACAGGAAGTTCCTTCTGAACATAAGGAAAACCTGTTTTCTGTGAGGGTGAGTGAGGACTGGAACAGGTTGCCCAGAGAGGCAGTGGAGTCTGCATCCTTGGAGTTATTCAAAAGCTGCCTGGACAGGGTCCTGGGCAACGTGCTCTAGGTGACCCCACTTGAGCAGGGGGTTTGGACTAGATGATCTTAAATGTCCCTTCCAACCTCAACCATTCTCTGATTCTGTGCAGTCCCTAGCCCCGTGTGGTCTTAGCAGTTGCAAAACGTAGTCCCAGCCATGCCCATTCTTCTATCTTCCCACCACCCTGAGGATGCAACCACTGCAGCTGTCAAAATATGATCAAAAATCCCTCCAAACCCTTGTGTAAAAACCCTGACCCAAAATGCCTGGATGCTTGGAAAGCCTGCTTAGCTTTGGGCATTCCTGAATGGTCAATTCACCGAGTACCAACATCAGTGTTACTGGCTTATGCCAACAACCCCCACTGTGCCACACGTTCCTTGACTGGAGGTAAGGGCCCAAGTGCCCCTCCCACCACTACTCCAGCTGGGAATCCAGAGGCCAGGACTCTCCCAGCCCCTTGTTACCCTGACATGTCAGATGTATGACTAACACTGCGGGTTGAAACTTGTCAGTCTTCTGAGGTGACATGGAGGGTGCAGCTTATAGCGTCTTCAGATCCGGAAACAGATGTCACCATTACCGGCAAGTAACATCTGCGCTGCCTTATTCGTACAGGTGCCCACATTTCTGTTATTAACAAGTAACACTGTTGGTGATCACTTCTTTCATGCTCTGTTGTGGTCCACAGGTTCATGGGACCCTCCCCCCCCCTTGACCCTTCCCATATTTACAGTCAAGTGTACTTCCCTAATGGATGTACAGTCCAAGGAACTGCAGTTTTGGGGGTCTCTGACATTCTAGGTATGAACTTACTTAGGAGCCAAACTTTCCATGATGCTCAAGGAAACATATGGTTCCTCAGTGCCTCTGAACCAAACCTCCCACTACCCTGGGTACTCCAAGAAGCACCTCCCCTACCCTCTGTGACCCATGTTTTTGATCTGCAATACCCTAAAAAAACTGCAAGCTTGGAAACCAACCACTTCCCTCCTCTCATAGGAACAGGGAGTAATCATCCGTACCACTCCCCTTTTAAAAGCCCTGTATGGCCCGTACGCAAACCCAATGGCTCTTGGCAACTGCACCAAGATGTAAACTTTGCCTCTTCTCCTCTCCATGCAGCAGTTCCTATAGCTGCCAAGGTACTCAATGCCATCTGCCTCGTCTCTTATATGTGGACAGTGAAGTTAGACTTTAAAGATATGTTTCTCCAATGCCCAATCCACCCAGACAACCAGGCTCATTTTGCTTTTACTTTGGATGCCATTCAGCACACTTTTACTACTTTGCCTCAAGGCTATTGCCACAGTCCTACCATCACTCACAACCTCTTAGCTGCAGCATTAACTGAAATTTCCCCCACTCTTGATGTCTCTTGTCACCAATACATTGATCATAACCTATTGGGTGGCCCAACACATGAATCCATTACACAAGATATGACCCCCTTGAATTCGATTCTTAAGGAATGCTGGGATCTTTCCACTCCCCCTGACGAACGTCATGGCCCTGCCCAGAACATAGTCATCTTAAGGGTTTCCCTGTGTGCTGGTACCAAAGCAATCCCTGAAAATGTTTTACAGTCTCTTACTTTTACCTACTCCTTCCTCCAAGCACAGAGCCTTCCTGGTACTTTAAATTTCTGGCATTCCCACGTTCCTGGTTTTAGCCAACTAGTCTGTCCTTTGTATTCCCTACTGCATAAGCACTCCACCTACGACAGGAACAACACTCACCAACAAGCTCTAACCTTACTCTTCTAAAATATTCAACAATACCAGTATTTAGGCCCTCCCACCCACACTGGCAGATTGGAGCTCAGGGTCCAATACAGTGAGCATGGAGCCTGGTGAGGCCTATTCCAGGAAAGAGGCCCTAAAAATCCAACTCCTAAAGCAATTCATTTTGGTAGTAAGGGGTGGCAAGGTGCGCAAGGCCTCATACCAGCACAAGAGCATGCCTTACTTGCCACTTTTCTTGCCCTTTATGACATTGACAATCTCACTGGGGGTCATCCTCTCACACTTAAAGTTCTGCATCCCCTTCTCCATGATGTTTTTTGCAATGTTTCCTTTCTGTAGGGACGTGCACAACCCATCACAGTTCAACACTGGGTCCTCGGTACCTCTGCCATCATTGACTTAGTTCTCCCTCTCATTCCCAAACATTTTGTTCCCACTCCACTATCTTTTTCCCTATCCTGTTTTAGATGATGATTCCCCAGACTCACCTATTAAAGAAGCACCTTCATTCGCTGCCCTACATGAAGGTACTTGGTTTACTGATGGCTCTGCAATTTTCCACAATAATGTTTGGCTCGAGTGTGCTGCTGCCATTCATACCACAGGTAGCCAGGTCATTACGGCTGATTGCCGAGGTAGTGCTCAGACGACTGAACTCTTAGCCTTGGTTTAGCTAGTTGTTCTTCTGCCTGCACTGTGTATACAGACTCCTGGACTTTTTTTGCAGGTGCACCCTGTTGGCTTCCCTCTAGGAAGGCACATTCCTTCCAAACCTGCACAGGGGAAATCTGGGGCCACCCTCTCCTGGAGGAAATCTGGGACTATGCTCATTCCCACACCTTAACTGTAGACCTTGTGAATTCTCACTCTGCCCATCCCACAGCAGAAGCTGGGTGGAACCTGTGCAGATACACTTCTGTGATCAGAGGGCTGGAGATGGTAGCGGATGATGACATGCATGACAAAACTGATTGCAACCCAGTAGCAGGGATCACAGGGCCTACTGTCAATCAGCCCCTCCACTGACTGTATGTATGTTCCTTCACACATTGTCATTATCCCTTCCTGGGCTGTACTCACACAATCCCCAGTGTACACAGACAGAGACACCACACTTTGAAAGATGGGGTGCCATCAAATATATCTGTAAAGCCTCCTGGCCCTCCACTCCAGGCCTAATGGTTAAACCATGCCCTCACTGAGGCATGCATCCCCATAAAATTCATCCATGCTCCTATCAGGAAATCCATACTTCTGGTGACTCCTGGTTTACTAAATTTGTGGGACAGTTGGGACCCAGCACATAGAACCTCACCATGCTGTTATAGGTAGAAGTAGAACCCCACAGTACTCCAGTATGGGATGCTTCTTTAAGACAATATTATACCTTAATACCCCAAGGAAGAAACATTGCTGTAAGTTGCAAGGTTGTCAACAATTTGATGGGGACCACTCACATATCAGTCAAATGATAAGCAAGCTATTTGTAAACATTACAAACATAAGCATGGGAGTAGAAACCACTGTAGATTTCAATAACAAATCATGTCTACCCGATCTGTTATTTGTTTTCTTTTTGTTTGTTTGTTTTTCCATGGCTGGTAAACAGCCTCTCTCTCCTCTTTTGAAAAGAGTAGAGATAGCAGATGTCTTGTATCTTTGTTTTAATAAGGCCTCTAGAATTATCTTGCTTGATTTTCTCAGGAGCAAGCCCTGGAGGCATAGTCTGACATAAAGGCAGAAGTGAAATAGGGTGGAAGAGCAAACCTGCATGTCCAGTGTCAACCTGGTGGCAAATATCAACAGGGGTTCTGCAGGTTTTGCCCTGTATCCATACCATACAGTTCAATACTTGGATGAGAGAATAAAGAAAAAGATTCTGAAATGTGCAGAAGCCATCCTGTGGACAGAAGCAGCATGCAGCTGGAACAGGATTCAAAGGAAGACTGCTCATGCCAGTTGTAGCAATTGCCCCTCCAAATTAGCACAGTTCCGTGAGGACAGTGCAAGGTCCTATTTTAGGTAGAAGCCATCACTTGGACAGAGTCCAGGAGGGGAGCCACTAGCTAATTAGTCTCCTCTCCCCTCTTGTGTCCCCCTGTACACTGCAGCCATTGTCCCCCTGCCCCACTGCCTCCCCTTGCTTTACTCCCTTCTCAAGGTGGTAAATCCACCAGAAACATCTCCAAATGGCACCAAAAATCTGTGAAATCTCAAACAGAACATTGGAGAAACAGCATAGGTAGCTGTGACTGCCTAGGTAAGAGTATCAGAAATACCCAGTTTGGCTAGGGATGTAGCAGAACTAGGACCAATGGGGAAAAGTGATTGGGTCAGCGTTTTTTTGGGGGGAGGGGGGTTGGGTGGAGCTGGGGAGAGGCAAGGGCAGCAAAAGAGAGGGCCAAGGACCCTGCTCACACTCCCCCATGGTTGAAGCCTTTGCAGCCTGAGAAGCCCATCCTGCTCCAGGTTCACCTCTGTGTCCAGCAAAGGAGCAGGGACATTTCTTATCCCAGAGGTGCTGGCTGTGACATGGCCTCAGCAGCAGGCTGTGCTGTAGGAGCTGGCAGGGTCCCTTCACATGCTGGCATGCCGGGCCCCTCTGTCCCCCCCCCCACCCCATCTGCTCCCCATGCTGGCCCAGGAGACAGAGCAGTCTGGGGAGATGGGTGGGGGCCATGTCTGGGCTGCATGTGATGGAGATCCTGCCAGATTCCCATGCTCAGGGCTTGCAGACCACCCCCAGGGAGGTGACATACTGCCCTGTCCTGGGAGCTCCCCAAAGGAAGCCCCACTAGCTGCAGCCTGCACCCCTGCCCCTGCTCAGCACAAGGAGGAGGCAAAAAGCCCCTTCAGACCTTCCCAACTCATTGCAGCCTGCACAGTCAGTGAGGGAGGATGTTTCCAGCCCAAACCTGGCCCCTTGCAGCAATGGAAAATTCCCACCAGCTCAGGGGAGATAATTTCACTGGGGGAAACTCAACTCTTGGCCCTGGCTAGTAGCTCCTCTTCCTCTCCCCACTCCCCAAGTCTGTCTACCCCCAGTCCCATGCCTGAGGGACTTCCATGACGCCTCTGCCAGGACCCCCTTGGGCGGTGATACACAAAAGCATGTCTCACCTGATCACTCCAACACACCCTTTCAACTGTTGAAGTGGAAATCTGCTCTGAGCCCCATCTGGCTTGCAGTGGATTTGGACCATCCCTTGTCAGCCCTCCCTCAGGCTCCCCTATCCCCAGCTCCCCTGCCTGCATTATCCCATGAGCATTGCTTGTCCTCGGCACTAGCAGGCCCTGCTGCACCCCTGGCCTCATCCCCCCTCAACGGCCAGTGCTGGAGCCACTGTGTGACTGAGCCCCTGGCAGGCTCCATTCTCCTGTGGCAATCATGACTCCACTGTGATGTGAGTGGGGGAGGGGAGGGCAGTGAGGACAGGGTGAGGAGAGGTGGAAATAGGGCAGCATTGGACTTACCCCAGCACTCATGACCACACCAGCAGAGAGAAATCCTTGGAGTCAGGCCTTGCTGGGTGGGCACAGTATTTCCTAGGTATGCCCAGGCTGCTCTCCCAAAGCCACTCTCAGCTGGCGACAGAGCCAGCCCAGCAGCATGGAGCCCAGGAGTCAGTGCTGAGAGCTGCAGAGACCCCCTAGCACTTACAAGGCCCTGGTGGTGGGCCAGTGGGAGGTTGGGGCTGGTGAGATGGTCCCAGCTGGTGGACGCTGATACTGGCCAGCACAGACACAGCAAAGCCCCTCGCACGGAGCTGGGCAGCCATCATGTCCCTGAGCCCTCCTGGCCTTTGGCTCCTGGGCAGGTGGCAGCCCTAGATCAGCCCCACTGGGGGCCAGGCAGTTGTGCCCAAGGCCCAGCCCCTGCCCTGCTGCAACGCTGGGGAGTGAGACAGCCGAGGCAGCAGGGGACATTTGGATGGGGCTACTGCTACCCAAGGACTCTCCAGCCCGGGCTGTGGGGAAAGTATGGAGGCGATTGCAAGATGGGCATGCAGCTGCCCAGACAGACCTTCCCCAAGTGCAGGGAATGGTGGGGCAGCATCAGGGACCCATCAGCACAGGCCCAGACCCCCTTTGCAGAGTTCTGACAGACCCCCTCCCCCCCATCTCCACAGCCCCAAGGACTGGCACAATCCCTGTTGCCTGCTACATGTTTAGCCATCCCTCTGCAGCACTTGCCTCCCTCCTGATTCCCTACAGCACCCAGTGCCCCCAGGGCACTTTGCACTGGAAGCTGACAGTTCTTTTCATACCCCAACAGAAAAAGCATAGACACTTGTAAGTTAACTATTTTTTTAATAGTGCCAACAAGGTGATAACAGGTTATAAAATCTTACATCCCTTTTGATGCTGGGAAAACCAAGATGTTGCAGCATCAGATGGACCTCTGGCCAGGGTCAGCCTGGTCCAGGGTGCAGCTCCCATCTGTGGTGAGGTTTGCCAGCTCAGTGTTCATTTGCACTCTTGTAGGCTCTTGCTTATGATACAGATTCATCACTCACTGATGAAAGGGGAGCAGAAAGGGGAGCACACCTGACACCCAGAGCCAAAAGCTGGTTCTTAGTCTCACTAACCTGAACTGTCCAACTCCAGTACAGCAAGCCATTACTGCAATCTGGGCATTTGCATCCTGACAGTCCTAGGGATTGCACGCACCCACAGCCATCTCACTAACAACACACTCACAAATAACTATGCATGCACTCCCAGGCAACAACCCTGCATTCGGGTAGCTCCCCTTCACTGCCCCTCAGGGTGCTCAGGGCGATGGTGCCCATTGCCCTCACAAAGAAGGGAGGGGCTTGCAGGAGTCATCAGTGTGCCCTGGGAACAGAGTGATGCTGGTGGTGGTGTTTCTTTCTCTTTGGTGGGACCAGGCCACTGTTGATGTCTCATGTCTATTAATATTTAACAATTATTTGTTGAAACTGTAAACATAGTAATGTAATGATATTCTTCAGATGATCAAAGTTACTTACATGACTGAACATTTGCTGGAAGAGAGCTTAAAACAAAAATACTAAACAGGGGAAAGGGAGACAGGATCACAGATCCCCAGTCTTTACATACTGTAAGCTATTTAACACTTAGTACCTACTAAGGTCAAGCACAGGGGACTTACGTTCTCGTTGTCAGAAAAGCTTCTCAGTCTTGCTATTGCCAGGGCCCTGCATGTACCAATAGGCCATGATCAGCCTCTCCTGGGGCTTCCACCCACAGCCATGCCCATGGGCCCAGGAGCCTCTTTTCAGCCTAGGCCAGGGCTCTCAGTCCCTGCCCCAGCTCTGCTGTGGGTGTACCTGTCTGCAGCTGTCTCACAGCCATGCCCATGCCTGGCCATGGATTTGGACCCTGGCTTGAAGATTGACTTCATGGCTTTACCTTGAACCTGCCTTGTCAAAACAGACTTACTCAGTGATCACTGGGCTGTGTCTGACCCCGATTACTGTCATTGGGCTTGATCTTGACTCATGTTCCTGGCTTGACCTTAGACCTGCCTCATCACCATGGACTTGCCTGACAATTTGGACTCTTGGCTGACCCTGGCTACCATCTCCAGGTCTGCCCTGCTTGCCTTGCTCTTGTGGGCAAGACCCCTTTCCTGCCAGCCATGCTATCAAGCCCGGCTCCTCGTCACTTAGGGAGCAGTTGGTCCTTGCTGTTCCCTGACAGTCATAGTGAGGAGAAGAAAACAAGAAATGCCAACTTGAAGCCACAGAGCCAGTACAAGTTCACCTTCTCCTTCTCCTGACTTTGAACTCTGATTTGGTCACAAGTTGGTCAGATTCAAGAACTTGGAACAAGACATCAGGTAACAGAAGTTTTATAACTTTAAAGAAAAATCTTTGGATAGTGAGAAAAGCTGCATTTTTACTATCAAAATCTACCAGTCACTTTTGGAAGGTTCTGTAACTGAAATGGGTAGAGGAGAGAGCAATTAACAGCATGGAGCAGAGAAACAGCCTTCGCTAAGAACACAAGTGCTCTGGCATGGTCTAGAGACAGATGTCTCTAGAAGTGGTTGAAGTAAGACTCTTGCATAATCATATTTTGAACACATGTAGTATGTTTATGCTGTTCATTTAAATCTGTTGAAAACTATCTTGTTACTCAACAAGGCTTGTTAGACTTTAATGGGATTTCCTGCAGAGTGAGAAGTTACACAACACGTGGAAGCATGTGATCCAGAAAGAACTGCATAAAGAGATACTATTTAACCGGATAAAAGTGCAACTGAGTTCAGTAAACAGCTTTGATGGTCTACAGCTAAGGACCATGTTGCTGCACAAACACTGAAGAAGTAAGCTGTGGGCCATGCTTTGCTCAAACCCATGCACTCGTACAAACTACAGGAGGGAACACTTGTTTCCTCAGCCCTTTGGAAGCAGCACAAAGTAGAGTACATCCCTAAGGTGGCTGATGCATGTTTGAAGCTGTGATTCCTCCCAGCCTGAAAAAGTTGTTCATGAATTGCTATCTTGAGGATACAGTAAAACCTTCCTATCCAGCTGTTGTTTGTTGATATGTGTGTAGTTCAGCTGACATGCTGAGCTTTCTGACAGGAAAAAGACAAGAAGAAGGAATGATTGGTCCTCCAGATAAAGATAATAATAATAAAATGATGGAAATAAGCTCATGGAAGCCTTTTACCATGCCTAATATTTCACACATCAGTCAGATGGGCACAAAGTGATAGGACATAATATGATCAAAAGGCTTGGTAATCTGCATGTCATATTTCTGCAGCAATGTGACAATTGTTTGCAAGCCACTTGCACAGTTGGTCATGACTAGCATGAGAGGAAAAAAGTGTATTTTGTTCCTTTGGCCAAAAATGTTTGTCAACACAGTCACCATTTTATCTTAGCTGATCACATTTTTCTGGATTTCCAATTTCCCTACTTATTGAAGTCTCAATAAATTCAGTCCCATAATTAGTGATCCATCTGTGAGATGTTGGCTATTTAACTGTTTTAGTACAAAATTTAAATTGGAGAGGAAGCATTTTAAATAGGTTTTAAGCACAGTTGCTAGAAATTACTTCTACCTCTAACAGGAACTTACTCTCTACTTAATTAAAAATATACTTTACCAATCTCTTTAGTACATATGCTGTACTCTTGAGATACAAAAAAATCTTTAACATGAATTATTATTACAGTAAGCATATAAAAATATTTCCTTCAATGAAATAAAAGCTCAGAGACCAAAATTTCTCAGTTAACGTTGAAACATCAAGTTTAATTTTACAGCTTCAGATCAAAACACTGGAGAACACAAGTGTCTAGCTAAGGTCATACAAAACACTTCAAAAGATTTTTGCAAGTTCCTTTGTATTCTATAGATCAACAACAACTGGAAGCATCATTTCATGTTTAACTGCCCTTAAGTACTTGTTGGTAATAGTGACTTACATAGAGACAATTGAAACATGAAGGTATATTCAAGTACTATAATACTTAAAATACAATTTCTGCATCACACATATAGCTTGCAGTTAGCCTTGAACAATAGTAAAAAGTGCTTTATATACACATAATACCTTAATATGAACTGACTATAGCTAATGCATTTTTATAGCACAAAGTATTTTAAGATTTCAAAGAGGCAGTATGAAAATTGAAAGATCATTTTAGAAAATAAGAAATTTCCAAGATGTTATTTGCAATGTTATTTTCCATGTTACTTGAGTGTTATTTGCAGATCAGTGTTATTTGCAGGACTTTAGCTCCATTTCACTGTGTAGTCTCTGCCTAATTCAAGTTCAAGCTGTTTGATTAACAGGACCTTTGAAAAACAAACAAACAAGTAATGAGTAACTCTGCTCTGAAGATGCCTTGCTTTTCTACAGTTAATATAGAAGATAGCAGATTCTCATTTCAGATTACAGTAATTTATTCTTCTTTCCCTGATGTTTGTACCACTAGGAAGTTATTTTGATTGGCATAGATTTTGGATTCCAGATTGGGGGGCTCTGATCCCTTCCCTTTTATTTAGTGGCCTTTTTAGAGATTAAGTTCTTTTTGTTAAAAAAAACAAACAAACTTGGCATACATTTTAATTCAACTGTGCATTCTAATTCCTTCTTCTCCATCCAAAAGAGAATGGAAAAAGAAATACTTCTGCTTGCATTCTTAATTCAGCTTTTTGGTTACATGCAAAGCTTGTATATTTTTGGCTTGCCACTGAAAGGCAGAAAGAAATGAGACTCAACAAAATACTGAGTTTTGTAGAAAAGGTGGTAAAATTCCAGTAATAGAAGAGATTAGGTTGTCTCACTCTACAAGAAAACTAGCAGCACTAAATGCCACAGCAGTTCTGTTCATATATGCAAGATGTTCCCTAAGAGGCTGTCTTGAAGGGCACTGCAATTATACCAACTTATTTCAATTCTCTTTAGAAGAGCTTGACTTTATTACCTTGGGTCACCTGACTTCTCTGTGATAACATACATGACAGAGCACAAAGGAAAACAATAAGAAATGCATTGGATGCATACAAATCATGTAGATTGAAACCCTGACACACTGAAGTTCATGGAAACTTTGATAATAACTTCAGAAGGACTAGGATTTTACTTCTACAACTAGGAACTCTGTGCTGAAGGCACAGGGAGCAACTAGAGCCTAAATCTGACAGGACAGAAGAGATGTTATTAGGCAAATAATGTTGGGAAATGCAAAAGTTGTCCGAGAAGACTGACAACAGGGTCATGTAGAGACTCAGAAAGCACTTGTAGTAGCTTTTCCTTCTTTCAAATCTCACAGGTTGCTAATGAACTATTAAAAATCAGTGAAAAACAAACAAGAAACAAAATCCACCAGTTCTTCACAGTCAGTAATTTCTACAGTGAAATGCACCACTGCAGGAACTGCATGATATTTACTATTTATTAAACAGAGTTTGACTTAAATATTAGCTGACTATAGCTTATGTGTCTTGCTGAAAACTGCAGCAATGACTGGTGAAAATGCTTCAGTAATTCTGTAAGAGAAATTTTTTTTTGCAGAGGTACCCTGAGTTCTTACCTCTAATATGGCAGTGTTTTTGTTGCAGTAAAGAAATATTTTTAAATACAATATTACAGCTGATCTCTGAATCCCAAATGTTTAAGAACACACAGGTAATTGTGAAGATAGCATTTCTCCTTAAATTGTCTACTCACCTGTGTCGTACTGTTATAGTCCAGACTATGAGCAGATTCAACTGCTTCACCATTCTGTGATACTGTCACCTTCTGAACGTTTGACATCACTCCCAAGATTTTAATTTCAGTAAACTTCAAATTGTTTGGATCAGCATAACCCTGGTGCAAAACCTTGATCTCTAAAATAGTCTGAAAGGAAAAAAAAAAAAAAAGCCAGTGATTTGATTGTTTGTTGACTGTTGCATGTCAGAGTAAGCTTTTTTCAGCCCACTTGAGCCTTACAGTTTTTCCTCTTATTCTATTCTTTTCTTTTTTTAATCTATATGCTGATATTTATTTGTCTAATATTGAAAGCTTCAATTTTTCTTGGATTGTTAATCTGGCTAAATCCTGGCCTCTACTGTGTCTTTGACACTAAACTGAGGCACAGTAAACTGTGCTGTCTCCATTGCTCCACTGGGGCACAGTGAAATACCTGCACATTCACGATCCCTGACACAGGCAATGTGTAGTACAGTTTGCTAGGTGGAAAAATCTGTATGCCAGTATCACCAGGACAGCCTGGTCTTCTAGCTTGTATGAGGTCTCACTCAGGGACCTTTTTCCCTGAGTTCTGCACTCCTGCAACAGCTCCTCCATCCTCACAGGACACCAAACTGGGAGAAAGAATGGATCAGTATTCCCAAAGCCCCTGCTCTAATGGTGGGCTTCTCTAAAAATTTTGGTACCTGAGTAACTCCTCTTTGTTTAAGCTTCTGCATTTTAAAAGAACAATTTTAAGTGCCTGTCCTGAAAAGAAGCCCGAGACTGGAATCTTTATTGGGTTGACATACTTCTTTGCAGCTGTAAGCCAGGGTCAAACCAATTCATCTTTAAAATTTTCCAGCGTTTAATTCTAGTTTCCTCCTCTTTCAGCAAGGATTGGCTTTCCTGATGTGGCCGTTCTGATGTATCTAAACACTGTAGAAGTAGCATGGATGCTAAAACAGTTTGCTCTTTTTCTTTGGAAATTTGAAAGAACTTTACTGGCTCTAGCTGTGACTATACTCCAGGCCAGGTGGTCATCTTTTTCTAATTTGACACAATCGATTTTGTGTCATATATAGGTACATAAGCTTGACTGTGTGGCTTTAAAATATGCATGAACTGATGATCTAAAATTTATTCATTTAATTAGACACTAGTAAATTATCTTAAAAAGTGACACTGACCATGCAACTAACAAAATACCATTGTACTTGTACTTACTTGATTTTTGCATCAATGCATGCTTTCACTTTATAAAAATCATTTATGAAATAAACTTGTACGTTCAGAATTATATCAAAAATTATGATATCATAAATACACACCACACTTAAAAATAAGCTAAAATAGATACCTTCAGAATCCTTTTTAAATTTGTTCTTAATACAATTCAATATTAATTGTGTTATATTGGATCCTGATCAAATACACTCCTTCTCAGTTCCTTCATATATACCAGAAGAATTGGCAAATGTATACATCTAGGATTTGAGTCAGTCTACTGTTAAGCTACAACCTACTGTCCTATTGGAATCCTATATCCGGATATGGAATATGAACCAATATCTGTCTTAGAGGTTTCGGGCTGGACCAGCCACTTAATACATATATACGCACATCTGTGAAATGACCCCAGTGAACTGAGTTAAGTTGTCCTGATTTATACTGGTATGAATAATGCAAAATGAGTTTATCCTTCTAGTATATGTTAGTTAATTTTATTGCAAACTTGCAATCCCAAACAGTTTTTTGAATTGACAGTTACAAACCTGCAACAGTCCTCATGATACTAAATAAGAACTAGTCTATCACAGAGAATTAATGTTATGGTGGGCTATCTAAATATCAGAAAATTCCGAATTAAAATACCTTGGCTAAATATGTAACAATAATCACCCAAAGTAATCAAAAACTGTAAGGTAACATTACATACCTGATTAGCACTAAATGATGTTAGCAGATATATACCATCTTCATATGCATCTGTTAAAAAGAAAGTAAAATGTACTTGTTCTTCACCTTAATATTTTTTAAAAAATGAAATAGAAGAATTTTGTTTCATATACTATATACATACATATGGTATTTCTATCTGTGTGTAAATGGAAAGCAGAATTCTAGTACTATTTTCATAAAACCTGCTTTTAGACATAAAATGCATTCTTGTTGGACCATATGCTATTTAAATAAGGACAAAAGCAGTAAAAAAGTTTTAGAGAAAAAACACAAAAGAAGGCAAACAAACAGCATTAGAAAGATCAAGGATGCTAAGATCAGCAAGAGAAAAATGTTTCCCACTGAAGAAGTTATGGCAGTGATTTCCCACGTCCAACTCTATTCTTTGTCCCAAAACACATTATCATGACAGATATCACTTCTTTGATATCACTGTTGTATATTTTGTCAGCTCAGTTCTTAAGTAGGAAAAGAACTCAAATAACCAGAGGCATTTTAGGTATTTGCCTTTCTTCTCTACAGAAAACAGATCACAGATCCTGCTGAAGTGCAACTTGTGATCAACGCTAATTTCTTTTATCATTAACCTACCATGAATGTAGTCATAATTTCTAAATTCCAGTGATAACAGGTGGTGATGTATGTGAAGCACCTCCAAATACACTGATAGCATCCTGCAGACTTCCCAACATGTCATTATGCTAAATAATAATTTTGTGCATTACTTGTAGTAATCTCAGGTGATAGTTTATTACAAGGATAATACACTGTGAATATAAAGGATAAGAGACTTCTAAATATCTCTTATCTGAAGATAATTTAAATTTATTAATACTGAGGAAATTAGTTAAAGCTTCCCACTTAATCTGTGGTTATGCTTCCCATAGGTATGAGAAAAATGTTCTTATTATATATTTTGTCCTTGGTCCAGGGCACAATTTAATTTATGCAAAATATGACTTCTATAAATAACACTATTATGGGGTTTAAGTCAGAAAAAAATCATTTTATTATAATTTTTTTCTTTTAAACACACACTTAAGCTGCCTGTGCCTTGTTGCACAGTCATTGTACAATATTTCTGAAGAAAATATTACTTGTTCACATTAGCAATTCACAGAGCTAAAGAGAGACAACAATTATGCACTGAAGGCTTGGTATTAATTAGGTTTGTTATGAAAGCAAAAAACGTTGTACCTACCGATGCGAATCCCATCATCCCAATAAAGCTGACCTTGTGCAAGCTGACTATCATTCAAAGCAACAGTAAGTCCCAATGGATTTTTTCGGCTATGAAAAACAGAATAATTTTTCCTCAATTTTCTCAGGTAATCACATTTTATGTTTCTCATTTCTTATAATTTACATTATAGATATTGCATGCAGCTCAGTTTATCACTGATACTGTCTTCCTGAATCCATAGTACTAAATTTAAAGGAGGCCATGAGAAGGAAACTAAAACCAAAAAATAGCCATGAAGCTAAGCTACTATTATACATGTAGAGTCTCTCAGGGCTGCTAATATTTATATGAAATGGGAGATATTTCCAGGCATGGTGCACATTAAACCAGAAAATTCTACTTTTCCCAGTTTGAACTGAGGAATCCAGAAAAAAGCTGCCACCATATAATTAATATGCAATTTATTTTCCATAGCTTTAACTATTTATTTACTTTTAAAAGCAGAAAATAAAATTAAATTAGTTTAAAAAATTTTAATTAATTTTAGCATACCTGTAAAAAGTAGTGTTAGCAGGCCTTTGCGTAGCAAGGATGTAACCACCCCGGATATGAAGGTTGATATGTTCCAAAGGAGCTGATAAATTTCTGAATTGTCCCCTAAAGCCAATAAGTTCATCCTATATATGAAAAAATAAAACAAAACAAAAATTAGTCTTCTTGTTGAATTGCTCTGGATTGAAACTTTTTTTAAGAATGAAGGTTATAAATGCATATTAAGAAATGTTGCCACAAATACTTTTTAATGCAGAAGTAGCTACATAATATTTTTAAGGTAAGGTATGAAATTCTGCAAACATAAAATAATGACTTGACACTAGCTGACAGCAGCTGAAACAAAGAGTTTAGTCCAGATGAAGTGACTTTTGATGCCTGCTATTCCTTCCTCTGAATCTTTACTAAATTTCTGTGAAAGGCTGATGCAGCCAAAACTATTTTGTCTTCTGCCACTCCAGCATTCTCAGCAAAGAAATTCTGTATAGCTTTCAAGGGTTAAAAAAGTCAGTAGCAATACTTCAGATTAAAGGTATTATTCCACATTTTAATTTACTTTTACTGGGGTCACAATAAAAATATTACATTAAAAGGAACTGACATTTTCCATAAGAAATCAGCCAAGAAGATGTGATTGCCATATCCCTAAGAACTTGTGCTGAATGCATGGTGGTAAAATGGGGACAGCTGGTTCATACCTCGCCACCATTCTCAGCACACCGTACTGTTGTCTAAACAGCATTAGGAAGAACGTATAAGTCAGTTTTCAAAATTACTTACAGTGTAGTAATCATACCAGCGTGCATTCGGTATGTAAGCAGTCACTGTCACAGCATTCTGGAAATAAACATTTTTTATCTTAGGTATATTAAAGCAAAAAGTGAAGTCTAGCTAAAGTAACTTCTAATACTTTCATATACATAAACGCTTAAGTACTCAAAGACCTACTGGTTCCATTACGGGGCTGATGAGCAGTGCAGGTCCCCAGAGAAATTGTTTATATATTTCCCACGTTGTTCTGTCTTCCACAAATCTTCAAGGTAACAAAACAACTATGAGACTTTTGATATTACAAAATGTTTCCTTATTTAAGCTTTTTTGTCAATAATTGAATCTACTATTTCCGCAATTTTATTTATGCTACTATTAATAATAGGTAATAAAGATTAGTCATTAAAAATATCTCATTTAATTATAAATGGATCGAATAATGCTTGCCAAGAATGTATAAAGAATCTAATGTGAAAATGGTTAGAGAAATGCAACCTTTTGCTTATTTTTCATTTCTGCTGTTTCTTTCCATTTGCTTTTCAGTGTATTTAGATCATCGAACTCAAAAGATTAGTTTTGCTTGGTGGATATTAGTAATAGCAAAATTAACTACTGGCCAGACTGGGAACCACTTTCTAATTTGTAACATTTCTTTCTTAGGTACCTTGACAGAAACAAGTCAATACTTGGAAACAGTTCAATGCTCGTTAGCGGAAGACAAGCATTTAGATATTAGACTTAATCATTAATGTTAAAAGTTAAGCTTTTTCACATACTCTCCCTTCTGACCAGATACAAATAAGGCCTTGTGTCTCTTATAAACTTGTCTTTTTTTAATCTGCTATATAAGTTTGGCCAAAATAAGTTACATTTTGCTGCAAAGCTCTCATGATTTACGTCAAAATTCTGCCTGCCTCTTTTTCTGTTTTTCTGCTTAGAATTTTTACCCAGCTGTTTTTGCTACATTGGCTTTTTGTTTTTAAATATGTCCAGCACCAGACAGAACTTTTGTTACTTACCACCAAAGATGATAGGAATGAGCCTTAAAATTTACACATTAATCTTAGATAAGAAAATTTTCAATTTGTGAAATATTTGCATAGTATGAAATGGAGAACTAGTGTTGTCAAAGTGTGACTTGATATTGACAGCTTGTATTCTCAGTCTCATGCAAATGCTATAATCACTGAGGGAAAATATTATTATTTATGAGGGTACTAACTATAGATATTCATGATTAATAGAGAAAAAAGAGTAGCACTTACTCGTGGAGTAGAGGGCGGATCACAGTGCTTCCATGAGCATGGGCTTCATACATTAATGTGTAGAGATAGGGTAACAGGGTATATCTTGTATTCAATACATTTCTGGAAATGTCTTCAAATGTTGAATTCCAGGCAACAGGATCTTGCCTCTAAGAAGAAAAAAAGAGACTTCTGTTATTCGGACTGGATTATTTTGTTTTGAAACAATGAAAAGAAAAAAAAAAGCATGGGTTAAAGAATTTGCTAATGTTTACAGTGGAGTTCATGTTTAGCATTTTTTTTTTCATCTTATACTTCATCTATAAATTCATATAATCTGTGGTAGTAGTAACTCTCAAATGTTTATCAAAATCAACATAGCAAGACATAGCTGAGCAAGTTTCTGTGAACTCTTGCAAACTCCTTGTCTTCCTGTAATTTAGAGCACCTTTATTTATTCTTTATTTAAGAACAAAGTGATAGTAAAAACAGTAGGTGTCACTGTCAGCCACAAGCAGGGAAAGCGAAAAAAGGGAGAAGATGAGAAAAAACCTAGGGGGAGTACTTTAAAAATGTTTAATGCAAACTCAACCGACTTAGACACACATTCTGGTGTACAAAATATATTGTTCCTCTTTTCTGCAGGGCAGTACTCAGGACTTTCAAAAAGCGAATGAACCACTAGTGAGGATGTCAGTAGCACTTTCAGTTTTTATTGAATATATTGAACAATACCTTGGCAAATTGGGTAAGACTGGAAGCAACATAATAACCTGGTATCTGCATTTTTAAAAGCTTTTAAAAGTCCTATCAGAAAGTGTGCTGCACTTCTGGTAAAGTACACTATTCTTCAAAAAGCAGACTTCAATCCATTAGATATATGCTATATAAAGACCTCTACTCTGCCAGACCCTAAGCTCCAACTAGAATATAAATGCTGTTTCAATTATTTTCATCTTTCCAGCTATCTGTAATACAGTCCTTAGCCACCATGTTCCTACATTTAGATAGTTTTTTCCTTTATTCTTAAAAGAACTATTTTACATAATAAGAAATAAGAAATTCAATGTCTTATGGTGGGAAATGTGCAAAATACGGTAATTTCAGATACCCGCCCAAGAATCTCATTACGCTGTTCCATTTTCTGATCTGCTGTGTAATTATGAACAATTAGGGATGAGAATACTAAGGTCAGTTTTGCCCCTTTAAAGGTATATTGCCATAAGAGTGTTCTGTTTTAGTCCTGTAGATGTGCTGTGGGTAAATAAAAATGGCATACATGAGAAAATAAATACGCAGAAGTTTGATTCACTCAAAGCACATGGAACAGGCTTACTTCATGTAGTCTAAGTCATGAGGCAGGCTCTCTGTGAGTGTTAAACCTGACAGTGGAGGGAGAGACTGACAACAGAGCTGGCATGCGGCATACAACCAAAGCAATGTTCTCTTCACGTCTGTTTTGCTTGGCATGTGCATTTTTGGGGGCTAGTCTCTTTGTGTGAGGTTCTGGCTGGTCTGTTCATGTGTGCTGCAAGGGGCACAACCATTAGCAAAACCATGACTCACCTTTGTTCCTTTCCCATTGTGATTCCTTGAATATGGGTAAAAGGCACCCAGCTCCATCCAGCGAATACACATCTCATACTGTGCATCTTGAAAGAAGCCACATATATCTGCTCCTGTCTGAAAGTTTAGAAAATAGTCCAATTGGAATACTATAAATTTTTATATCAAATAAAGATAATTAAATATAAGGTAATAACTGTTTAGCTTACATAAGATATTCCAAAAAGACTGAACTCCATCATACCTGCAAGGAAAAAATAATTCAATAATAACACTGCTTTTTTTTCCCCCTTTGGTGTGCTAATGGTTGCATAGATAATAAATATTGAAATACAAACATTCCACAGTTTCTCCAATGTGTCAGGTTATTCCATTACAGAAAGACCAGAGAGCTGGTTCTTCAGAAGTGAACAGATGTTGGCCAGCAGGGCAGGGTCACTGGAAGGTGGCAGGAAACGAGTAGGGGCAGACTGTGGCTAGTAGGTGGTTGAATCCAGCAGGAATTAGAGCACTTGGTGCCAGATACAGCCAAACCAAATTACTATAGAAACTGTGAAGAGTTTTGTAATAGGCAGTAAAAAGAAAAGGTCAAAAAGGAATTGACCATGAATTCTGACTGCTGAATTGAGTAATTTATTTCAGGTAAAAGCACATGACTATTAAAAGCAAGTAAATCAAGAAGAATTTACAGCACAGATCCTTTTCTTTCTACTTACCAATGATAGATTTAGCAAGCTGATCCCAGGCTGCAGTATTATCACCAAGCCAGTGTCCTGCCCACTTTCCACTACTGGGATATGTGGAACGGGTAATAACAATTCCACGCTCCTTTGTGACATTCTGCAAGGCACTAGCATTGAAAATAGCAGAAGAAACAAATTACATGAGAATCAAAATAATTTAAAAAGATATTACATAAGACATTCTGAAAATAAACCTAGTGGTTTATCTTGCTATAGCAAAGCGCAGCTATGTTGTTCTTGTGAGTACAAACAGGCATACATCCAATCAAGATATGTTTTGTATTGAGATTCACTGTGATTCACATATATGTAGAAACTAAGAATTAAGTGGCAGCCAGGTTATGGTTAGAAAGTGAACAGGGAGGTGCTAAAATACAGATGTCCAATTAAGGCTAATCACTATATGGGATTACACATTTTTAAGGGTTACATGACATGGTGCAGGGCACATCATTCCATTATTACAATACCAGAAAATTTGCAGCAACAGTTGAAAATAATCTCCACAAAATTCAGACCAAGAAGATAGTAAGGGGGAAAATAGAGGTGCCAAGAATATTAAACCTGCCAGCATAAAATGACTTGCCAAAATGGTATTGGAACAAAAAATAAGTCTTTCATCTGTAATCATTTCAAAGAAAAGATGATGCAAAATGGCCATTGTGGATTTGTCTACAAGTAATCATATCAAACCAGACATTTTCTGCTGTGAGCAGATAACAGGCCTCACAGCTACGAAAGAACCAATTGAAGTGACATATTGTGGCATTAGCTAACCTTTTGGTCTTCAAAAGTTTAGAGCAAGGGCTAGTAAATATTCAAGAACGATGTGCCAGAACCATATTTTTCTCTTCCAAGTTAGAGGCAAAAGCATGTAAACTGAAATGGAGTAGAAGTCAGGGAATGCCACTGGCAAGATACTGTTGATCAGTGTGGCCCTTCCCTCTGCATGAGGCTCCTTGCTCACACCAAATTCAGAGCACAGAGGCAGTTGGAGGCTGGACCCACTGGAGTGCACCTTTCAAGATTCCCAAATCATGGTCTTCTTGTGCATTGCTGGCACTTTTAGGGACTTAGCAGGGAAAGAAGGAAACAGCTAGCACAAAGATAGGACTCCATCAATAGCTTTTCCAGATGCTCTGGCATAGAAACAGCATGGGCAAAAAGGGGTTATATATCTTCTGAAAGTCTCAATCTGCAGTATGAGCAGGGATCCTTGGGAAACAAGTTATGATGATTGTTGTAAGCATCAGTACCTGGAGGTGCAAGCATGCTCATGGTGCTAATAGCACTATGAAAACATATAGTAGGGAAAAGATAGCAATTGTGAAGAGTCTGGCATACTGGGCGGGCTGGAGGAACTAGGTAAAGTTGTCCATTTGGAGTAAAGACTTTTGACTGCATTCTCCTCTTAGAGACAAGGAAGAGAGGCTGAGAGGCAGTTAAACTGACAGCTTTCACTTGGTTTGCTCTATTTAAACAATTCTCTGGAAACTGCAACTAGCATCTGAAAAGTGAAGAAAGTATGTATCATGCATAGAACTGTGTATGTGCTTAAAGGAAGGCATGACCTAAGCGTTCTGCTGACTCAGGCTTCCAGGACTCTGTGCTTTAGGACTGAGCCTAAAGTGTACATGTGAATAGCAATACCTCAGAATGGTTACTGTATTCACTTTCAAAGATTCTGGCTTTCAAGTTTACACAAAAGCCTTGTTACTAGAGAATAACATTAAGCCAATATCAAGAAGCTACTTTTAACTGGTGGCGAATAGAAATTACATTGTTATGTAAAAAATTACTGTTCCCGTTTAGGTCACATGCTTCTGTGAGTTTTGTGTGCAAATGAACTTGCTATTTGTATGATCTAGTATTAGAATAAATTATTATTACAACATTTCTCCAGTTACCCAACTGCTTGTCCAATTAGCAATGAAAAAAAATTGGAAGTTGTGATTTTTTTAATAAGAATTTTCTATACCTTTCAAGTGTGAGAATATTTGTATAAGTTGTGTAATTTATGATAGTCAGTTCTGTTATAGTGCCTCTTAAAACAGAAGAAAACACTTTACACTTGAGTTCACACTTCATACACAGAAGCAATGATAATATTCCTCTTTGTGTTAAACTGATGTCTGCTTACAAAAACCAAATTACATTTAATTTGGCTGATAACATTAGTATCATTCTTTCCTGTCCTGTCAGCAATACTATGACTACCTTGGATGAGAGTGATGCAATGGAATGCTGTGAAATGTAACATCCACTCGGCCAAAATTTAAGTAGCCTTGATATGTTATTTATTTTTGGTATTCTCAAAGTTACCAAGGACTTTAAGATCATTAGTAACTGTAAAGAAATACTGCTTCTTGCATATTCATTGAATTGGAAGAGAAACAACATTGCTATATTAGAAGTTACCTAAAATAGCCTCGGATATTATTCACTAAGAAATATATAATAAAGTTTGCCTTGGAACTGAGAAAATAAATTCTTAAAAGGAAAGCTTATGAACACAATTTACATTTTAAAAATTTACATTTCAGCATTATTCAGTTTATTTTAATGATGTTAATCTATGAATGCCTAAATTGCACTCTGTATTTAAAAAAATCTATATTCATTTTCCCTCACAAGTAAGCTTGTACAGCACAAAATTTATATGGATGAAGTCATTAGAATTGTTATACAAAGAAGTGCTCCCAGCTAGGTGAGAAATAAGTTTCTTGCATTTCAGACTTGGGTAAACTGTCTTGCTTAGGGTCAGTGATTTTAGAGATGCTAAACTCAAAATCAAGACTGTCTGCCTGTGCTGAGACAAGGAATGAAACAGCTGCAGGGGTAGACAGTGCCTGATTTTTTTTTTTTTTTAATTTAATTTCTATCTGGCTTCAATTGCAGGTGGCATTAAATGAAGGATGGAAGCAGAGCTTCAGCTCTGGCCTGCACAGGACCATCTTACCTTCTGCTGTACATCCCTTTTCAGCAGCTCAGTTTCATACTATCCTGATTTCACTATCGACAAGATTACTGTGATACCTGAACAATAAACTTGACTGGCTGAAATAAAAGCCGTTACAAGTTCAGAGGGCAAGCTATAGCATTGATTTTCAACCTTCTTAACAGTGAACTCCACTTTTACCTGAACTGAAGATATTGAAATGAGAAGAAAAAATTAATAGGCATGTTAAATAAACTGGTGAAAGTTTTGGTCTTAAGAATATAGACATAGATAATTCATTTGTAACATATTTTGGAAATAACAAAATAATGCAACTTACTCTAGGGTAGGTTTTGTTTGTGACCATCCATAAAGATTATGGACATCATAATGTCTAACTGGAGTACCATCTGAGAGATACTGTTGACCTTCCATGCATAGAGTTTTGAAAATTAATCCCTCTGATCTAGAGCCTAAATCTAATGGAATGAAGACATTTCTATTTTAGTAATTAATATTCAATAATAATTTCAATGAGTTACTTTCTGTTAATTTTCATAATCTCTTTTGGTGTTTACTTTCTTTTTTGTATCTATACTGTCATTTATTTATTTTTATAAAAATAACATTTTGAGTTCTCGGAAAATGCTTATTCCTAATACTTCTGGGGAGATATCTGGGTTTGCAAGAATATTAATAACTCAGTTCTAGATGCCTGCAGTGAAGAGGCTCAAAAAATAAACAGAATATATCCTAATTCAGAAAATATTGCAAATCTTTAACACTGTTGTCTCATCCATATAGACAGGAAACTGGGAGGAATATTCTGAATATTAACTTTCTGGCAAATCCTGAGAAATGATGCATCATAATTAAAGACAGCAGTAAGCAACAAAAGTATTCTAATAAAGTATTAGTAATTATTACCAGTTAGCACTACTGCACACCAGTACTTAAGTAAAGCCATGCCAAGAATGCTAAGTATTTCAGGTCCATTCCTGAAAGTAGGACTTATATTTTTACATGTAAATAACTGCTCATGAGAGGAAACATGAGGATATTTTCTAAAATTTTACTCATTAATTTCATTATTCAGCTGAGAAACATATGCAAAACACTGGGAACCACATTCTTAATCATGTCCAAAGCAAAGGACTTAGATATAAAATAGGTATCAAACCCCATATGCAGGCAACTAGCTGAAAATGACTTTAAAAGTGCCATGCAGTCACTGTTCTCACCAAAATAGATTGGAGTTAAGTGTGCTCATATTCTTTGAAAACAGAGCCACTTTTAGTTAGGAGTTCAATTATGGATTTATCTACCTAACTTTAATCATTTATGCCACATATATTATGTAAGAAATTATATATTAACCAAAGTGATCTGAAACTGTTTTAAGCAATCAGACTTACGGGGTATATAAGGTGGCCAACTTAGGTGGTCATCTCTACAACCATTAGTGGCACCATTAACAAAGTTAGCAGGTTCATTCATGTCCTAGAAACATAAAGCAAAACTAATTTTATTTATTTCATTGTACAACACACACTAAATCCTAAATTGCAGAAAAGCAGCATAGTAAAAGTCCTCAGGAACATGAACAGCTGCAATTTGTGTCTGCCATGCTACATTTCCTTGACATAGGTTCACAGTTGTACTTAGAAAGAAAAGAAAAAAGAAAAGTAGAGCTTTCTCTCCTAGGAGCAGCAATTCTAGTGTATAATAGTTGTAAAGTTTAATTTCTCCATTAGAAATATTCTCTGAAAATACAAGGTTACCATGGATCCACATAGAACCCTAAAGTTGGTATTCAAGGAATGAATTTAACTATTTCTTTTATTTTCTGTGTGATGTCCTTATAACTTCCACTAGGCTCTTAGGTCTTCTTCCTTCTCTTTCCTTCAGTCAGTGGGCTCCATAGTCACACTCAGCACTGGCATGGGCTGCCACTGAAAGGCTGTTCCCATCCTTCCTTTCTCCTAAACCCAGACACCACTTGCACTCCTCTGTGCAGGGGGTTTGTGAATGGGACCCAGCAATTGATCTAGCTGGAAACCCCTCAAGGAAAGAACAGGTCTCAGCTCCTTCAGCTGCTTCATCTCACTCTCAGGGCGGCCACCTGCAGTGCTGGGTCAGCACTGAGTGAGTGGCAAGGATGCAGGAGAGGTCCAGGAGAGTGCACAAGCAAAGTGACATGGAGACGCAGCTGGTTAAAAGCTGCATGCAACAGGGAGGTTTTCCTTCACTGAAAGTTTTCTCTTTTCTTTAAAGACAAGCAGAAGGTGGTGCAGCCCCTCTTTCAGAGAAGAGCCTAGTGCTTTCATTCTTCATAAGGAAATGAAGACCCTCATTTAAATTTTTAGCTTGTTTGACAGAATTCAAAGAAAATTTTCTGTAAAGGGCCATTTTAAGGCAAGAGAAGTAAGGGTAGGCTCTATTCCACACATCAAAACACTGTCATTGTGAAAAAAGAAATTCATCATTCACTGAGGCAGCAAGAATCTAAAGCACCAAACAAAACTGAAGCCTTTGGCTGGTGAGCTCAGGTTCAGCTTGGTGCTCTGGTTCCTGTCCCTCCAGCCTATTTTTGTATTTTGCTTATTGGTAGTATAACTCTGAACCTAAACAGCAATGTTGTGATCTGTTGCTCTCTCTACTAGTGTCTCGCAGAGAAAAAATTATAGCCAAGCTCTTCTTTGTTAATTATTCTACCAGTGGTCTTGATATGGTCCCTGTAGCATGGTGTATTCCAGCAAAAGCTGGCATATCTGACGTATAGCTGGTGTATCTGCTCTCCAGTATGCCTGTGTGATTTTTCCAAGGAGCCTAAAGGAGCGAGATGAACAAATTCTACATTTGGGCAATTAACTCCTTTCAGCTATTTTAGATTGTGCTCTAAATATTTAATTTTCTTTTTCAGCAGGATGACTGAATAGATTAACTGGAAAATTCTGATTTTCAGGACTACGTACTGCATTTCTGTCTTAAGCCGTGTAAATCTGATGAGAAATTCCCTTAATAGCCAGATTCAGAAATACCTTATTTCCTAGATAGCATAGTGTCTAATTCATAGAGCCTACTTGAAGGTACAGGGCTTCAGTTTTAAGAACTTCTTATTTATCAAACATACTGACTGAAAAGGACAGGTTTTCCTACGTATAAAATTGAAATCAATACAGAATATATAACTACAGATACATAAACAAACTAAATTTCTGAACTTTGTGAAGATTGCATGTGTCCTCAGTGTCTGTGGTCCTCTGGTTGCAATAGTAAACCAGAGCTGGCATTACAGAAAAACACCAAATATTCTACTGGATCTCTAGACTTATCTGCATTTTTTTATAGCAATATATTAATACTTAATAGGTTCTACAACTAGTGCAATTACATTCTATTTGAGAAACAAACTAAACGTCTCATCTAACTCATTTTGTCTCACAGAAGTAGTAATAGTAAAAAAAGTGGACTCCCACTATCAAAAAAAGCATGCACTTTAGGCACTAATAGAAGAGTAACATCATTGCAAAGCAGCTAATATGCAGGTCAAAGCTAAATAATGAAGATTTAATAGGAGGTAAAATGTTTCAACAGGGAAAAATAGGACAAATAAAGATGCTATTAACAAAAAAATTTAATTTTTAGTAGACCATTCATAATATTTTAACCTTAGATGTCTCCATCTTTACTTCCTCAGAGACATCAGAACTGAAAGTAATCATATTTTATTGGGTTTTGAGGTGTTCAGAACCAATCTTATGATGAAAAGATAAAGAAAACTCTCAGAAATAGAAAAAAGAATACACTTACAATCCATAAGCCATCAAACTTCAAGCTTCTTGACGCATTGTTTGGATTGGTGTAGCATTCTGTGATTTCTCTCTTCCACCATTCGGCTGTGGAGTTGCGGAAGAAATCTGGGAAAGCTGTATATGCTCGGTAGAGCTGTAAAAGGAGTAGAAAAATAAAACATAGATATAGGACTCAAAGCATCACACTATTAAAATGTTAGAATTTGTAAAAAAAAAATCACTTTTTTGATAATTTTTTTAGATGTTCTGGTAGAAAGGCTGGACCGTTTCTGCATCCTCCTCCTTAGACTAAATTGTACCAGCCAGTTCATTGTATTAACTAATGTGTTGCTCCCTCTCCATTTGTGTCAATAACCAAATCACATTAACATTTACCTGCACTTGGGTCTCCCAATCCAATGTCTCATTAATTTCTACATTGGGAAGATCTGGCCAGACCTATTAGGAGGAAGGACATATTAAAATAATTAAATCAAACTGAATATAAATGAGTACCAACAGCAAGCAGCTGAAGCCTTGCTTCACTGCTACATGTTCCAACAGCAACACAAACTGAAGACATTTCAGTCTGTAGCATTGAATGTGTCATCTAAATTCTAGAATGGACAAGTCATTCTCGACTCCAGGGTTATCTTGAGGGGAAAAGACATGATGCTTATCTGGATACAATATACCTCTATTGTCACCTATTTTTTAAGAACAGTACCTTTGCATATATAATATCATTGGTATTGGGCCATTTTATGAAGACATCATCATCCACACCTCTTGTGAAAGCAGGGTAATTGGTTTCATTTGCAGATATTGCCGGGTCCTAAAATTAATAGTAGTAAAATTTTACTTCTATGCTCAGAAGACAAAAATAGAAATGCTGTTAAATGTATTCTGTATTCTGCAATGATATATTGTAATTTAAAACCAGAATTCAACACTGACCAGGATTAGGATAAATCTCATTCCTTCTTGTTTTACTTTATTAATTAGAGCTGGTAATCCGGCGAAGTGTGGACTAAGGGTGAAGTCCAATTGTCGTACCATGTAATCAATATCTGAGTATTGAACATCCTGCAATTCACAAAAGCAATAAAGGTAAGAGGCTTTTTTTTTCTTTTTTTTTAATATATGTTCATAGTCCATCTTCAAAACTAGGTAAACTACTGAATTTTTGAAATGTAAAATTGGAATCTGCTGTAGCTTAAAGCTAAGCTTATCAATTGAATACACTTATGTAACCTAACAGTAAGTCCAACATGAAATTAAGCTTTCATTACCATATGTATTCTGAAGGTAGAAATTTATACATGGTAGCAAAAGAAGTCCTGGATTTGTAAATATATGTGTATGTATATATATGTGTTTTTGTACACATATAATACACACAGCAACTGCATACATATTACCACACATGGTACAGAAAGAGCTGGAATCAGTTGTTCTATACTGAAATCCTTTTTTGCTAATTACATATAAAATGAAATGCCACTTTTAATTTAAAGTATAATTTTGTTAGGTCTCTATGCTTTTGTGATGTTCCCAGCAACAACCTCTGCCAAAACATAACTGTCTCAGCACAGAATAATGTACAGTGTCAATGACACTGATTTACTTTTTTCCCTCCATGTTTTTCCTCTTAATCCCTATTCCTTCATACCTAGCAGAGTGAGAGGCAATGACTGGCTGGAGCATCTAGATGGTTCTTCAGTGTGCATGTGTGAAAATCACCTATGTGGCCCATTTTGTGAACAGCTTCAGGTGCAGAAGCTCTCCTTCATCCCAGGGAGCTGGTTTGGGTCTTGGAGGTGGGAAGCTGGGTTCAAATAGCCATACTCCAAAGACTGAACCAACCCCTTCCCCACTGCAAATGTATTCTGTAAGCTACTGGCCAACACCACAACACTGTTCTCTTCCAGCTGTGTTTTGAAACAAAAGGCTTTTTTACGGAAAAAGAAGTTCAGACGCACAACCATGAGAGGACTTGGCCATGAATTCCCACACGTGAGAAAAGTCTCTGCAGTCTTGGAGCTCATAAATCCTAAAAATAGGATGCTAGCATCCTGAATTTCCTACTGCCTGTGTAAGATTACTTTCTACTTACTATACTGGCTTCTGAAAATTGCATTCTTGGGTGCCTTCCTCACAGTGTGTAAGGGCTAAAGGACCACTGGGGACCTAGAACAGCCCTGAAGCTGAATGTGCTATTAGGCAGCTTGTTAGTGCTACAATGCTCAGACCCATGGTGACTAAGCATGCCTTTAAGAGCTAGACCAGAAAGTTTACACAAAAGTTTTGTTATGGCATAAAACATATACAGTGCTCTCTTCTTCTGTGGCTGTGTGTTTTTTACTGTTTTAAATTCGACAGTACTCTGAAGCCGGAAGTTCAAGCATTGTCACAAGCTTTAACCACTATCATCATACATAGGGTATGTGAGCTGCCTTCATTGCAGACACTAGCTCAGCAATTTCAGAGTCATTACTGTATCCATAGCGACATAGCTGGAATCCCAAGGACCAGTAGGGTGGCATGAATGGTCGTCCGATCAGCTAAAACCAAATAAGAAAGAATATTTATGGCAAATAGGTGAAAAGAAAACAAAAAACAGTTCTAGTTTGTAATAGAAGAAACGTACTGCAGTGTATTCCTGAACAACAAGCTCTGGTGTTGGGCCCAAAACCATGTAAAAGTCCAGAATTCCTCCAATTGTGCGATATGTCAGAGCAGGAGTTGGCTGAAATGTCACATCTGAAAATGAAGGAAGCAAAATAAGGAAATGTATGTCTGGATAAGCCACTACTGCCAAAAAAAAAAAAAAATTTTTTTTTTGAACATTCAAATAAAATGTTGAGAAAATAAAGTGAATTTTTTTTTTACCCATTGCGTTACTGTTAAGCAAGAGAACTCCATGGGCATTGCCATCTTCTTCAAGAGCCATGTAGAATGGCTGAAAACCATATGAATTCAACTTATACTGCAAAAGAAATAAACTGTTTTCTACTGGAGAAACATTGCGAGCACTCAGCTATTTACGTTTACTAATAAAGTTAATAAATGATCAGGCACACAACTGCCAAACATACAGCAAATAAAATTCAAAATCATACTATGGTAATTATTTAAATTCCCAGAAAAGATCATTTTCAGCTTCAAATTTTGAGCTCAGTCTGGTTCAGACTCCTTAAAAGAGAAGGAAAGCAAACATATTAATAACTTTAAAAAAATCGCTAATATGAAATTCTCTTCTTTTCAAACATTAGCAGGTAACCTGTATGATCAAGACAAGCTCATGACTTTCTGTTATTTTTCAATTACATTTCAAATCCTGAACTGGAAATTATAAATATAATAAGGCGCCGCTATTTCACTATTAATTCCCTGCAGGTTGAAAACATTGTGTTATGCAGAAAATACATTCATACACATAGACATAAGATTTTTGATTTACTTCTGTAAGTCCTACTTTGATCACAGATTTGGGGGATTTTGCCTAACACAAGTCTAGCTTTCAGAATAATTAGCTGAGAAGCATAAAAAAAAGCATCAAAGTGCTGTTATTTCTAAGCCATTTGTTGTCATCCAATATCTGACTCAGCCAGATGGGGTTATAGGTCATGGTTGGTTTAGAGAAGACTGTTGCTGCTGAAAAAGCATCAGAGTTATAAGCCTCAATAAATATGACCAAAGCTAATAAACGTGTCCAGTACCCACTGACTTCCACTGGACTTTAAAGCCCTACTGAACACCAGTGTAGATTAGGTTCGCTGATCACTAATATTGGTCCCTGTACTCGTAAGGGAGGACTAAAGACCCAAAGGAGTTATGTGTGATCTTTATGCTATTGGAACATTAACAGTGCAAAGGTCTGACCAAGGGATATAAGCAAATTCTGCCTTGGATGACAGATGACAACAGCCAATCAACACAGATTGTTACAAAGCAAAAAGCAGTCAATTATGCGAAAATCAAAATTGCAATCTGTTTCCACTTACGCCAGGAGGCTGGTCTCTTGAGAACATTCCCCAGGTATTCCAGTTCATGTCATGTCGAAACGTGGCATGTTCAGTTTCACCAAATCCATATATATATTGGGATGCCAAGCGGGTAGATATCTGAAGGAACATGTCACTGAATGTGAAAGTTGGTAGCTGAGAATCCCAGCTAAAACAGAAAGAGGAAAATAAAAAAAGACCATAGCAGTTTTCAGTGCTGTGTGTAGCTGAGAGTCAACCTTCTGAGGCAGTTTTTTTTTTTCCTCTAGAAATCTCATTCTTCACTAAACTTGGGATAAAACTGTTACGGTTATCAAGAAAATTTACAGGACATGAAACAAGGATGTCTAAGAATTACATATACAGTCCAGAGGTGCAGAATGCCCCAGACAGATATATAGTATGCACAGGTATCATTCCTATGGAGTTACCTCACATTTTTGCAATTCATTGGGAAAAGGTTTTTCAGGAAAGTTTGAATACATTTTCTATTCAGACTGATCCTTGGTGCTGTATGTGATACAGTAAAAAAAAGAGGGTTTTTTTAGGGTTTAATGGACTTTTTTTGTGCAGGTTATTTTGAAACATTAGTTGTAAATCAGCTTCTTTATTGTTAAAAACTGAATTACAATCTGATTGTACTGTTCTGATGAAGGATGTAGTTCCAGAAGACTGAACTACGGAATGGATAATTACTCTGGTTGGCAAAAAGGAAGTCAACTTGCAGTTCAGTTTTGATCTCGCTAAAGAATGACATAAAAACATTTTTATTTGGAACCAAAACATAGGACATAAAACGGTTAACAACATTGCTATCTGTTTTCTAGGTCTGACTAATGCTTCATTAAGGGAAGAAGTGAAACTCCTGCTAGATTTATTAACTGTCATGTTACTAAAACCCATCTGCAAGTTAGCTGAGACATAATTTTCTTCTATTTTTGTATTCCTAACCATTTCCCCCAAAATAACCCAACAAATGAACAAAGTCCTTCCACAAAAAATGCTGTTGTCACCTAAGAAAAATATTAGAAAGCGCAGAAAATTGTTGTGTCGCCTAGATACTTGGGAACTGTTCACAAACCAGCCTTCGGAAATGTCTATGTCCTGTACTTTAAAATGATGCAGAGGACTTCTTGCACATGTCAAACTACGAGGTGACAGAGAAACACCTTAGCCAGTTTTGAGAAAAAACAGCATCTTGCTCAGGTCACCTTCTGAGACCTTCCCCTGGGTTAATATTCTTATACATATGCAAAGGCCAAGCAAACCCTGCTTGCTATATGACAGACATACCATTTTATGAGGTGGATAGAAGAACTAGTCTCAGAGCATTTAAAACAGTCCAGACAACAAAATGGTTTGGTTTAAAAATAGCTAAAAAAATTAATGAAATTTAAAAAATGAACATTGCTTACATAACTGTCCCTGTGCTTTTGCGTCGAACCTGTATACCAAATGGTTTTCTGTGAACTGACACATCATAGAGTCGATTCTCGGCTGTACTCATTGGAGAGCTAGGGAGATTTAGTGGTACTGGAACCTCATATCGTTTGTTCTGGTAATCATAAATCTGTGAATGAAGAATTACATGAAATACATAGCAAACGCTACCAACAGTTTAATTTTCAAGAATTCAGGATAATAGTTCAAGCACTATTTCCTGTATTCATTAAAGACTGATAGAAATGAGTCTATAGACTGGCAGATTCCCAGTCTTACATAAAGACTCATTCAAAACCTTGCCAATAATGATAAGAAATCTGAATTAATTAAAAAGAATACAGAAAATTGTTGAGCAAATTTTCTGAGATGAGGATTATTTTTTTAATGTGTGTTTTTTCCTGTAGTTTCCTTAAAATATTTGGTTTGGAAAATAAAAAATCGTAAGAATTTGCTTTGGACCAGGAATGACTCATTTAATTAGTTTAGTTTACCTTTTAGCCAGCTTTAAGAGATTCTTTTTCAGGTTTTCTGTATTCTATAAGCTGACCTAAATTAATTCAAGATATGACGTCTGATCATTTTAGTAATGTATTAAATTTTAGAGTAGTTTTATTAAAGGTATAGTAATAAATTATAAAGTATTAAAGATTTTAGAAAATACGTAGAATGGTTAACAACAACAAAAAAATTATAACCATAATGACTCCTACTGATAATTGTACTTTCATTGTAATGAGATACCTTTAGTTCCAGAGTTGCTGCTTGACATTACATGTATACGTTGACATTATATCCTTGATTCATATAATCACATTTTAAAAGCTGGGACAAAATTCTTACTAGAGGAAAAGATATGGCCTAAGAGCAATAAAAGCTGTTTGTTTAAAAGGAGAAGCCTATTTAGGCAAGAATGCCATTATCCAGATAATACAAAATTGACTAAAAACATTATTTCCATAAATAAAATATTTTTTACACCAGTGGAACAACACAAACTTGGAGAAATTCCAGAGTGAGATTACCTTAAACTGCAGCATATTGTTGTCATGATATTTCACCTCCAAGCGAAGTGTACCAATAGGTAAAGTTGAATTCTCATAAGCTTTGGTATTGATATTGTTTAAGGTGAGGTTAGCTGACAGACCTGTTGAGGTGTATTTTACATCATCAACGGAATAAATGTTGTCAGAACTATAATAGCAGTAGGGAATGGACAAGTCCGAGGTTACTTCCTGCAAATGGAAATATATTGCCAATCGTTAGGTTACGCAGAAAAAGCTCCTCTCCCCAAGCACAAGATGGACGTATATATGTGTCCCACTAATGGACCTTCCTCCTGATCAGCCAGAGAGGGGAACAGGATGCTGCTGCTTGTGCTGTTTGTGTGGGTCCTGAGTGTCTGTCCATGTTGATCTGTGTGGTCGGCCACATAAGTATATATATATGTGTGCAAATATACACACACATGCGCGCACACACACATATATATATATATATTTAATGCTGTACATGTGTGTTTGCCTACTGGGAATGCAATCTCAGCTTCACGACTGTTTGGACCTGGTGACATGGAGCTGTGGCAGCCTCATCCCATCAGACTACCAGGCTCGGCCTCCTTACCTAACACACATCCTGTTTTTACTAGGTAGCTATTAAATGAAGAGATTTGTCAAAAACATAATGCTATTACTGAACAATAAAGAAGCAATACTGAACCCACCGATCTCTGTACTAATTCAGATGCGGTTAAATAGTTTAGTCAAGGCTGTACAAATAGCCCAGTGAGGAAATTGTATCCTCAGAGGAAAGATGGCTTTATATTTTCTTTATCTGTGATCTTCATCTCAATCCCATGAAAAAGACCTTTAGGCTTGATCTGCTGATATTCCTAAAATTTACTCTCTTCTAATCTCATTGTCATATGGTCTCTGACCATCTGGCTGCCTTTTGGCTGCCTTCAAGGGGCTGTACCCCAAATTCCTTAGCTATTCAGGCAACATCAAATGAGAGCTTTCCATAGGCTTTTATATTTCTTTATTCATACAAATGAACACTAAAATAACCACTGAGAATTGCATCCTATCTATCTAGGATCTCCTGACAGCAAGATCAGATTTACTTTCAATTTTCTGCTATAACTGAATATAAATACTCAAACCAGTTATTCTGAGGTTGGATGTGCTGATGTAGACTAATGCATTAGCCTTCCACCTCTGAATACTTACCATCAATTCTGTCTAGTCATACAAATGAAACTATGCCTGCTAATCACATCTTAATTCCTAATGAATATTTATTATCTGCTGTCACCAAATTCCAAACATCTCCAATTTAAGCAAGTGTTTAAAATGTATCCAGTTTATAATTGGACCAGAATGTGATTTCACATGAAAAGACATTTCCAAATATCCAAAATTACAAAAATGTTTCTAATAGTGCAATAAATTTAAGAAAGTTCAACCACTTCAGCTGCTTTTTGCTTCTGGAATGTCTAACAGAGTTTTGGACTTCATACCTAGCGGATATATCCAAGCTTTGAAATTTGGATTTTGAGAATCATAGAATAATGTAGTTTGAAGAGGGACTCTAAAGACCATCCCTGCAAGGGTATACTGCTGACATATATTTATAGCCATGTGATATCCAGAAATAAAAACTATCCAATAAAGAACTTCATTTCAGGTATCTAGATCTATCTGATAGACAGAGATGCAAACAGTTAACCTTACAAAAAGATAAAAATTTCCTGAGATGCAAGAATTTTTCATCATATTATATTCCAGAGGAACCAATTTTAATTGAAATGTGTTTCAACGAGTATACATGCAAGATAAAGTCAACAGGCAAAATAAAAAAAAAGACAGAGAGTTGCAGGTCATAGTTGCAGTTAAGAAGAGTTGCATGAAGATGTTGATCTCAAGTCTATTCTACTTTTTATAACTCTTATATTATTTGGTATCATCTTTCAAAAAATACCATTTTTTCCCTCTATTTTTAATACACTTTGGAAAACCTTAAGGTGTTGAAAATGGTCCTAGTTTCAATGAAGTAAAGAAAATCTACTAAGACTGGTGGGATGATGAAAGTACCACAGTCTGCCAGACTACCTTTTTCACAGTAACAAATACAAAAAGAAAGCTATGATACTTAAAATGCTCTTTCTCATTTGGTTTAGACAAATCATTTTTCCTTACATTCCAGACACAGCCAAGTTGTTCACATTTTTCTTTTGTTGCATCTTGACTGGGATGACAATCATATCTTTCATTGACACTGACTTCCTGAGTCCATTGTAATGAGTATGATTTTCCCAGTTCAAGCTGAAGTCCTCTTATACGAGCAACCTACACATATTAAACAATAAATAGTGATTAAATTCTACTTCACATAGATCTTTTTTTCAGCTTGCGGAAGTGCAGAGCCTCAGAAACAATAAGTTGTCCTGCCTAACAGCTAACAAAAATCTTAGTGTCTGTCCTGCAGCATTAAATATATTATTTTTACAAATGCATGCACCTGAAATTCATGCACATAAGACCTGAAAAAGAGCTGATCCCATATGTCCTATGAAAGCACACAAGGAATGAAGATAAGTGCACAGCTAGCTCCTTAGCCTTTTTAAATTTCAGTGTAAGTGGTCAGGAAAAGTTAAAATACTTTGATTCTGTTTGAGTAACTGAGATAACAGGTAACTCGAAATAATAATAAATAGTGTACAATGCAGGTTCAAACCAAAGTCAGCACTATTCTTAAGGTGGTAAAACATTTTCATGAAAAATCCCCACTAGCAGCATTGTGCTTGCCTGCTTAGTGCATCCATTTACTGCAATGCTGCCGCTCTGTATTCATCCTCTGAGAAATGCTGTCTAAAATGATAAATGAAGTGTCAAAACCATACTTCATTTTGTTTTACAATCATTGCTCAAAGAATCATTAAAAATGTAAGTATTTTGCCTAATAAAGCTATTCCTCTCCTTATAAGTCAAATATAGCTACATGAATAACTGTTTAACTAAACTTTGTGTTGCATAGAGTGTCTGAGAGCAAAACTGAGATCCACTGTCCATATAGTTGAGTTTAATGAAATTGTACTTTTGTTCTGTAATAAAATAGATAGCATATTCTGTGGAATCTACAATAGTACTGAATACTATCCTTTGCAATATATAAAATAAAGGTGGCACAACTCCAAAGCTATTTAGTTCCAATTTTTCTATTATTATTTACCTTATCTGCAGGATAATAGGTGATATTATGTGAAGAACTTTGCACAGCATTGTTTTGAGATACAGTAACATTTGTTGGTTCCTGGACCAATCCCAAAATTCTGATTTCTTCAAACTTCAAGTTGTTTGAATCATTGTAATTGTTGTTTATAACATTCATTTGTAGAACATTCTGAGAAATAATAAAATAATCACATTATATTGCCAAAATTTTTCCGATTTAATTTTAAGAGTTACATTTAACTTTCCTAGATAATTCTTGACATTGCAGTATAAAGTAAGCCTTTTCCTTATCATATTAATTGTCATCCTTTTTTTGCTCTTATCACTTAAAAGCTACAAAATGTTTTCTACCTTCTATATAACATGCTTCATACTTGCATATCAGCTTCCTTTTTGGTTTCAGAAATAAGAAAAAGATAACAGGTGTCTGTGATAGGGCAACATACCTCTACTCTACTGGAATCTTGCTAGTGAGAGATTGCTAATCTTGCTGGATCTTACAATTGAAAGACTACATTCAGTGTTCATGATATAGAAGAGCTAGGTCCTGTTCAGTTACATTGGACAATATCAGATTAAGAGTCCAGTCATTTGCTCTGTGCCATCACTGTCATATATGCCATTATGTATCTTCCTTACTGCTGCCTATGTGAGAATTTACGTTAGCTTTCATTCACAGTAAACCTTCGGCACCATTACAGACAACCGATGATTCAGTTACAGTCGCAAGCTCCAATATTAAGTGAGATTTCATATCCAGAGTATTATCAGATATATGAATTAAGAAAAATAAAAATTATGAATTTGTTCTCACTTCTATTCCCACACTTCCCTTTCCATGTTCCTGTGCATTCTATCTGAATTGTTGTCCTGGTGTTTCAACATGGCAAGGGAACGAATAACTTCTGCAGTTAGTATTTTAATGCAAAAAATAGATATCATACTATTTGGAATCCTTATGATATGAAAACTCCAAGCAATATGGAATAGAAAAGCTATCCGGACTTTACCTTGTCAAACAGAAGTAATTCTTATTAAAGAATACATAAATAAATAAAAATAATCAAGTGGATTCTGTGGGTTCAGACATTTTCCTCTCCCTCACTGGAGAAACTCAGCTAAATTTTATGATATACCAGGATTCTTTTTCAGTTTTACAGCTTCTTAGAATCATAAACAATAAATTAATCTCCTTTCACACTCTGTTTTAACTGCCACTGATGTTTTACAGTTCTCTTGCTCTATAAACTTTCTTGCTAAGTTTACTAGGTGACAGGAAGTAGGGATTCTTCAGATACTAAAAGTAATTAGGAGAACAAAAGGCAAATACAAGATTTACACCCCAGGCAGATGACAATATTTTGAAAATGATACCTTGTAGACTTAATGAAATATTTCTTAGTAAATACTGTGGGAAAGGGAAAAAAAGGATACCCTTAGAAGATATTATTGATTAAAACTCAAAATGAAAGTAAGATCCTTTAAAAAAAAGTACTTACATTGGAAACTTTAAACTCATAAGCAATGTAAGTTTTATTGTCAACAGTACCTAAAATGTGGAGAAAGAATTTACAATTGCAGTGCAGAATCAAAGGCATTGAAAACAGGACAGTGCTACAGTTAGAGACCAATATATTGCTAATTATTATTATCATTATTATATTTATATTCAGAAACTGCTATCAAGATTGCTATTCCACTAAACAGATGCTGCACAAACTGCAGTAAAATAAGAAATTCTGATTATTTTTCAAAGCAGGAAAATTAATTTCTATATTTAACATTCTGCCAATTCAAATCTTCAGTTGAATTGATCCTGGGTATTGGTATTTTTAAATTGTTTTGAAATCCTGTTTTTTTGTATTATTTTTAAAACTCAGAGTTGAAGATTCATTCGTTTTATATTTGGTGTAGTGTATAAGCTGGTGGAGAGAAGATGTTCAGGAAGTTTCCTGTTTGTGGAAACACTTTGTGTGAGTGTAAACTCTACTATAAACTATACTTTCAAAAGTGATCATTTTTCCATCTTCTACTGAATCTTATTGCTAAACACAGTTTAGGTGCATTCTTGTACTCATTGAAACTGGCTTGAATAAATACCAGAATATACATCAATCTCGACAATGTGGTTTAACAGTCAGCATGCTAATGCACCAAACCTTTACATATTTAAGACTATTGTGAAGCCCAAATAAGTGAAAAAATATGAGTTAAGAATCATTATTTTTACACTTAAAAGTGATGAAAAAAATGTTAATAGCTTGTTGCCTATTAAAATCAACATTCACACTGACTTATTCTTATTCTGTAAAATCAGTGAGAAGATTAAAATCCGTAAATATTAATATTTCAGCTATCATTTATTCTGCTCACCTGTTGATTCTCCATCATCCCAGAATAACTCTCCAGAAGCTTCATTATTGTCATCCAGTGCAATTATAAGTCCCATAGGATTCTTACGGCTGTGAAAAAAGTATTTATCTTAGATGTATAATAAACAGACAGTCTTACTTCATCTTTAATATTAATATTAAAAATATAAATAGGGTTGCAGAACTTTGAGAATTGTCTTATATTAGTCCTTGGTTGCCCAAGATTTTCATGTCCAATAATTTTCATGTAAATGGATTAAAATATATGACAGGTTTACAAAATGCTACACAAAAAAAATCTGTAGTTAATCACTAAATACATTACGCAGTAAGTTGTGTAAGTGCATTGTGACTGACAGTTATTGCCAAATTTCAAAGTGCAAATACTAAATACAGTAGGCTGCTACTTATTTGCAGACTGACAGTCCTGAGCCCATTCTTGAAATCATATTTCACACTATAGTCAAAAAAGCATTCAGTCTTAAAACTTACCTTGCAACTGTTGTGGTAGCTGGTTGTTGAAAAGGGAAAACATAGCCTCCTCTCAAATGAAGTCCCAGTTTGTCCACTGGTAGGTACATATCAATCCATTGTTTTCTCCATGAGATTTTTGCTCCCTTATTAACAGGGATGTAAAAGTGAATGGGTATTTTGCATTACTCACTGATATGAATGCTGTCTTAAAGCCTGAGTTTTAACTTAATTCTTCCTTTTAGTAAAAAGTTTAAGTTACGTAAATACCCATAAAACTGCCAATGGTTGAAAAAATAAAATAGCCATAGGTCAATATGCTATCATGTTATAAATCAACACCTCTCAGTATTTAATTTTAAACATTTGAAGTGAACAATGTCCCTTTTCACCCATGAAATTGATCATCCCAGCAGTAGGGGAAACTCACTTGCAGAAATGAGATTAGGAAAAGATATTTGCAAACCGTTTCATGCATTATTATTGGTATTATACTTCACTATTTCAAACATGATCTTTGCTTAAGTTTTCGTTCAGTCTGTCTTTGTATTTCCTGCATTCTATCCACATCTGTGCATCCTTTTTGTGGGGGCTTTGATTCCTGCACTCGCCCTATCCTCCCTTCTCCCACTATTTCCTTCCTACAGGCTTTCCTTTAGGTCTCTATCCCAGGAGCAGAGCTGACAATCCTATTTCATTGTACAGATATTTAGAAAGCCACACCATATTATCCTACATATGCACTTACTGTATCATAATCATACCATACTGCATCGGGAATATAGGCTTGGACTACATCCACACCCTGAAAGGCAAATGAAGAAACAACTTTCAGATTTGAAGGCAAGTTAATCTAACAAGCCAAAATTTCCAAAATCATAATAAAGTTCACAATAAGAAAATTTCATAAGAGAAGAATTAGATTCTCTAGAGGACTGGAAAACAGAAGCAGGATTTAATAGCACAATGTATAAGATTTTCCATTTAGACAGTGATAAAAACATGTTCTGAGTTGTGGGCTCTCTTACTAGAAGCAGCAAACGAAGAAAAACAAAAAAAACACCCTAGGCTTGTTAGGAGTCTCAGGACAACCATATCATTTATATTCTGTATCCACGAAAAATGAATTTATCTAAGTTTTTATCAAGAGACATATTTCCATTGGAGACATAGCTATATTAATGCTAATGAACAAGGGCCTCTGCAGTCTCTTTTGGACTATGGTTTACAGTTCTGGTCAAAACTCTCAGTTCCATAATAAGATAGCTCATTGTACCAACCCAGAGTCACAGCACTTCAAACACACCGTCTCACAGGATATTCGCAAGCATTGTTAAATCTTCTTTATTTTGCATTTTCCATGCAGTTCAGATTAGAATAGGACCAGAGCAAATTTACTAGATTCACCTGCGAAGTAGAAAACCCTATTTTTCTTTTCATCTTAAGAAAAGGAGATGGAGCATGACTTCAGGGGAAAATGCATATGCAGTGAGTAGGGGAAACCTATCTTTTAAGCTGAATAATAATATTTTCACAAGACTGAATTRGCTGAAAATTAGAAGGTAGTTTCTAAGCAAAGGAATAAAAGAATGACAGGAATAGAGGGTCAAGAAATTTTAGTTGTTGGGATTTTAGTCTGAAATTCCCTGTAAGAAAAAAAGAACTGGAATAGTGTCCCTGTTCCCTTTAAATTCATTATGAGGTAGATGTCAAGGCAGTGAAACATACTGGGTCAAGTACAGGTGTAATAAGTAGCCCAGGACCCCACAAGAACTGTTTATCAACACTCCATGTTGCTTCATCAGAATAGAACCTAGACAAATGGGAAAATAACAACATTAATTATATTTACTAATTATATTATCGTGAGTAGTCTTAATATTTCAAGTTACTGATCGTCTAGAATCACTATTGAAAAGTCATCACAACATCACAATTTTATTTTCATCTGAGGCAATATGAAATTTAGAAGGTAAATTTACAGGATTACTAATTTAGTTAATATTGATTATACATATGCATAACTGTGTCTGTGTGTGGATGTTCTTGTTAGAATTTGACAGAGCTTTATTCAAGAGTTGCCAGGTAAGGAAACAAAAATTCTGAAACGTGGTGAGAATAATTTCATTAACTGGTGAGAATAATTCCATTAACATGGTGAGAATAATTTCATTAACTGCCTATGACATTTTGTAGCAACTCTTAGAGTAATTGAAAATAACATATTTGTGTATGCAGAAATTATAGATGGTTTTTGATTACTCTTCTGATTACTTCAAAGTGGTATTTCATGAATTTAGAAGTTGTCTATACGTATTGCAATGTGCACTGTCTTTCACAAATTATACATGTGTTTAGAAAGTCCCTGACAGCATTCAACCTGCCTCAATTCTTTCTTCCTAGTAAAAGTAGCATGAAGTCTGGTTAGTAAACTCACTCATGCAGAGCTGGCCGTACAACTGTGTCTCCTTGAGTATGAGCTTTGTAAAAGAGTGTATACAGGTAAGGCAGCAAAGTATAGCGTATGTTCAAGTAATACTTTGATGATTTCACCAAAACTGAATCAGCTCCAAACACAGCAGGATCCTGAGACTGAAAATAAATAACATATTACTATTGTTTTATGCAGAGGAAACTTGGAAAACACTGTATGTCAGATATGCAGAAGTAGGATGCTGCTTCAAAGATACTGCAATTCAGTGGTGCACCTCTGCAAGGTGTCTGCCTTGTAGAGTGTGACCTGAGGTCCTGGACCTCCAGTAAACCAGTCCAAGAGAGGGTTGCCTTGTACTGCAGGCCCTTCCTTGCCCACATGCATTCTGGATGCAACTAGGAGGTACTCCCAAGAGTCAGGATGATGGGTCATATAGCAGCAAGTGCCCTTCATTGTATATATGACCAATGGGGATAAAAGTCAATGTCAGATGAATGTACACCTGAGTGCATATAATTAATCCCTATGAAGCTAAACCTTTTGGAACTAGAATTTCATAACGAGAGTTTAAGGTTGTACCAATTTTAAACTAGTCAACTATCTAATTATTAGTGGTAAAATAATAATGGAAATGTGGTAGTGTGTGGAAATGTGGTAGTGTAACACAAAACTAGGTAAGAGAATGTACAACTTACTATGCGTAGTTCAGTATTGTGATTCCTGGAAAATGGATAAAATGCTCCTACTTGCATCCATCGTGTGCAAAGTTCTTCTGTGGTGTCATCAAAAAACCCACAAATATCTGCTCCAATCTTAAAATACAAACAGAATACATAATAAGTACAGTACATTGCACCTCTAATCTCTACAAAAAAATCTTCAAGTAGTGATTTTCAGAGATTTATTAATTCATCCTTAATTGCTAGCCAGGGTGATAGAGCCATTCAACACATTTCTATGTAAAATCTGTCTTCTTTCAAATCTCTCATCCATACCTAAATTTGCCCACTGTGTTTTGCTCTGATTCAACTCCAGAATTACTAAAGTTTCTAAGATATTATTTGAAGCAGAAGTAGCTAGGTAAATACCTATTTTTCAGTAAAGTCAAATAGATGTCTGCAAACACATTTACAGCCCACCATCTACATGAACAGAATTGTTCTAAGTCAAGTATAGGTAGTACAGAAAATTAAGTTAACTACTTGCTAACACTGCTCATTGTTCTCTTTCTGCCAAATATTTACCTTCCTGTTTGGTGCTAATATGCATACATTAGCAAAGCAATCCAAAAACCAAAGAATATCAAACCATGAAAAGTAATATGGGCATTTAATTAATAAATAGGTGTTCCTATTGCATTTGAAAATGAATGAAAAATAGTAGAGTTAGAAGGTGGATTGAAACAAATAATATATTTGATAAACATGCACCTACATAATCAAGATAAGAAAATGGCCTAAAGCTAAAATCAATTATTCCTGGGAAGAAAACATAAATCAGACTCCTAAAGGGATTCATTTACAGCTTAAAAGACAAGACGTTTGTACAGATAGTTTTGATTAGATAATCAGGTATCACGGATATACAGAGCATTTCTTATGTGTTCGTTTTGAAAGGAAATCACAGATTACTGTTTCATACGTAAGGAATTCCAAAGAGGTTAAATTCCAGCATTCCAGGTATTGCCCATTTTATGTGATCCCATGTTGCTGCATTATCTCCCAGCCAGTGTCCTGCATACTTTCCTGATCCTGCAAAAGTAGACCTTGAGAGAAGGAAGCTTCGTTTTCCAGGAAACAAAGAGTCAATGGCTCTGAAAATAAGAAAAAAAAAAAAAAAGGAATTATGCAAAGAATAAAAAAGACATAGAGCTAAGTAGTTCTATATAAGGCAAGTTTATATTTGTTATTTTACCATAACAAATAAGTTGAGGACACAGATTCTCTTACATTTAACCAGGTGTCTTATAGCTAAGTTCCTTATAGTAACCTTAAATAATGTTTCTGTAAGTTTTTGCCCACCAACCTAGACTGTATTTGAACTCTGCACATAATAAGGTCACAGAAATCCGACACATCATTATAGAACCAGAGATTTAGTCAGCTGTGGAAAGACTGATTTTCCAGAGGCCTGAAAATTCATACCGCCCCAAAATCAGGTTCCTTTGGAAGTGAAACCACTCACTGTATCTCAAAAAGCAGGCCATATGCTCTACTATACCTTTTTTTGTAAAGATATTAGGAAGCATTCCTTACTGTTTTGTTGATAAGGTCATAGAATACCCAAACAGGCTGTGAACATCGTACTGTCTCCCCCACTTCTGCACTGCATCCATACAAAGAGTCTTGGAATACAGGAGTCCATCAAGAATACCTTTGATAAAAGAATACAGATAACAGTTATGAAGTGTGCTTTGATTCTGAGTATTTCCGTTCTTTTCCTTCATGCATATACATAATATTTAGGTCCTTTTTCCTGTTTAGTGTTTGTATTAACCCCAGTACTACAAGGACAAAACAATAAGTACTCATCTGTATCATGTAATGTTCTAAAGATTGCTGGCTTTATTCCTCTTTGCTTTAACTAAGAAGCTTTCTGCCTTGAAGCTTTCCATATTTCATGGCAATCAATACATAAATACATATACAAATAGCAAAAGAATTCTCCTGATACTGCTAGAACTTGCATAAATGCAACTTTACTAACTGAGTGGAATTTAGCAGACTGATGTATAACATGCTTCAATTTGTTCAGAACATATAATGATTAACTTATACAGTCTATCTATGTCTAAGTGTAACTAAATAGTAATCACAGGCTCCCTTCAATGCCAATGCTTTCTGGCACCTCTTTCAGTAAATCTTTGCACAAATGAAGCTCACTGGGGTCTTTATCATGAGCATGGAAGCAAAGAGATGGTATAATATTCATTATTTAAAGTTGTATCTTTTATTCTACCAAAAGGTCCTCCTTTCCTATTCTTTCATCTTAAACACAGAAATGGAAACATTATATAGTTTAAATCTGGTGCAGAGGGAAAAGTTTAAGTTTCATTTGAACCCTACATCTATGGCTGAGGTCAGAAGGAATGACATTTTCACTTACAAAGTTTGTCTCTAAAAAGATACACTAAGTAGTGAATGTAGCTCAGCATAATTCAACTTCAGGCCCTCTAGATTTCTCATGCAGACACTGGTTCACCCATGCAAAGAAGGACTGCATAACTGAGCCCTAAATGTCTAAATCACTTGGTCTGATAATGTACTGGCAATGATCACTCAAAATTATTACTTAATACAGAATTTGAATTCCACTTGAAGTTAAAAGAAAATTAATACCAAATTCAGTAATGATTTGGAAAGGGAAAAAAAGCCATTTTTTTCTCATGAATTATATAAACCGCACCTTTGACCTGGGTTTAGGTATATTTGCATTTGCTGTCAATAATAATGTTCAAAAACCATCCCTAAAACTGCTAATAAAATCTCTTCATACCCTTGTAGCTGATAGCACAGTAATTCAGAAACATTTTGATTTCTTTGCTTCCCAGTTGAAGAAGATGGACTTACAGGGTATAAAAGGAGGATAGTTTAAGGCATTCTGCTCACAACCATCCCTTGAGCCTTGAACAAAGTTGGCTACTTCATTCATATCCTGAAAAAAAAAAAAGCATAGAATATGTTAACGTTTCCTCAAGTATGTTTTCCTAAGAAAATTCTTATGCTTTATTCCTCCTATCCTTTAAGGAATAATTAATTAGAACTAGTATATAATTAGGTATGATGGTATAACTGAGATACTGAACTGGTTGAGTCTTGCTTTAATATGGGTCTAAATGCTGGACAGACTTTATGTGAGTGAGCAGTATGAGTTGGGACACCTCAGATGACTGTTGACTATCTACAGATCTGAAGCTTTTAGACACTCCCTTAGATGCCAGACATACAGGATATAATTATCCTTCTTTAATATTATAGGTCTCCATTACCATTTCTGTTTAAAGAAGTGACAATATCCCTAAGCTAAGACGGAGTCCTAGACTGCAGTAGGATGCAGTTCCTCCCACAGTCAGGAGCTGCCAAAAGGCATTCAGCTCTCCAGCTATGCTGAGAAGGGATTGCAACCTACCTCCTCTTACTAAGCATAGTTTTTTTTCCTCTCAGCCATGTGACTAGCCATCACTAAAAGCCAGCACACCAAGGAAGCAGAGCTCAGAAAGCAGTGAACTATCCTCACAGGACTGTGGGGAATGATTGGTTGAAAACGTACCATAAACTACATATATGCAATGGAATGCATGGGACAGATTCCAGCCAGTCCTTACAGGTGTGGCTTAGAGTCCCCCTCCTTCCTTTCCTCACTGGAGTCAGCATCTACATCACGAGAATTACACCTAACCCCAGAAAAGAAACAAAAACCAGAAATAGCAGGAGGTGCCCCTCTAGTACTTGCCCCTGCTTATGAACAGCTCCACACTACTCTCAAGAGAATGTATTGACTACAGAGGATGTGATTTGAGAGAAATGTAGAATAAGCAAATGTATAATGTGATTTTTCTGCTAAAATATACAAGGTGACTAGATATTCTTAAAGATTTCCTTTAAAACATTTTTCAGAGCTAATGCAAAACTTGTATATTTTCCTTGCCAGATCTGCAAGTGCATTTCTAGATGCATACCTAAATGTACTGCAAGAAAAGCACACATGGAAGAAAACAATAACCTTGGGATGGAGCTCTGTTACTCTAATGACCAATTTAATCACATTTTTAGAACTCAGAAAGAGATTTATATCATTTATACTTGATAACCTGACCTAATGGAACCAGAGTTTGCAAAAACAAGCAAGAAAAGTATAATTTAATCACATAACAGCTAAAGGACGGTATTTTGCTGTACAGACTAAAAATGAATTTAAGATTGTTATGGCTTTTTAAAAAGTATGTCAAAACATTCAGATCTGTATTTTCTCTTCCAAGATTTATTCATTTTTAAGTAAAATGGAGAGGAGAAAAACAGGTACAGAATAAAGGAAGTAAAGAAGATGATCCTCAACCTTTTTTAAAGACCCCTATCACTGAGAGATGTCAGAATTCATCTGTGCTTCTGCAGAGAGAAATAATCAGTCTACAGAAAAAAAAAAGCACTTATTTAAAGAAAAGAAACCTGCAGCTAAAAACACATATTCTCATCTTCTTCTTTATCAGCCACATCGACAGGGGATTATCTGATGCACTCTAATGCATACTGATGAACATTATGAATTATTACACATTACAATTCCCTCATTAAATAGAAAGTAGCAAGATAATTAAGTGACAACATGAAAAAAAATCAGAATAAACTAACTAAATAAAGTAGGTTAAAAACTTTAAAATATATTTGAAATCTTGCTGTGCATAGTTATGTTTGCATGGATGAAGTATAATAATCAGTTAGCTCTTTTGGTCCTACCAGCAAATGCTTGGTAAGTAAAATTCCACTGTTCATTTTGTGTTTGAGCTTTCTGGAATCAACTTTTATTAAACAAAAATTTACAGTTCGCCTCTCTATTTTGTTGTAGGGGTTAAGAGCAATATTTCCAAACTATGCAATATGGTTACACAGTACTCCGCCTCCAGGTCCAAGATTGTTTCAGCATAAATCAAATGAAATTTAGCTTCTCAAGCTGAAATACAGTTCTATCCTGTCTTATTCAAAGCCTCTACCTTCTTTTTGTTTTGTGTGAGACTAGCCACAACACCATTCCCAGAATTTTAAATTCCAGACATAAGTCTGGAGTCATCGTGATGTGAGTTCATTGTGATGAAAACAGTAAGTTTCTTAGGGGATCAGAAACGATCAGCAGACAAGAATAAGAATGGCCTAAAAATCTATTTTATACTTAAGCAGATTTTAGATATCCTGATTTCCTGAGTCTAAGGATATTCCATACTTTCAGCCACAACATAAGGAGAAAAGCTAAGTTATCATATTTAAAACCGTACAGTCCTTCAAACCCAGGTTTTAGCATTACAGCTTGTATTAGTCCAGCACAAAGTCAGGGCATTATGATGCTTAGAACCTTTAATAATTGTAAATATAGATGGGCATTTCCAAAGCATGTTTAATTTCTGAATCCTCATCTAAGCACCTAAACGTAATCTTAACTTATATTTAGGGCTATTGAGTATCTATAAATATTTCTGAAGTAAAAAAGGGTTTTAGCTGCTCTGTATCTTCACAAAAGAAATTAACCCCCTGTTCAGGTGCTTACATAGGGATTAAGAAATTTAAGAACAGATCTCCCTCAGGTATCTATCTCTGAAAAGCTTTACTACAGCATATTCCTGTAAAAGATTGATCTGGGAGAATCAATACGGCCCTTGACCTTACTTAAGTTCTATGAATTATGCCTACAAACAATTGTGCTAGACTCCATGTTAATCATTTGACAGAAGAAAATATTTAGGGAGCCTGACTTTTCCAAATCCTAACTTGGAATACTAACTGCACATGTACTAATTTGAAACTTCATGAGCTACTTGGAGAAGAGAGGTATAGACTATATTAATTTTAATCCTTCAGTACCTGTTCAGAATACATTTACTTAGTATGTATACAGGTTTTCTGACTGTAGGAGTGTGCTGTCATTTGCCTTTATCAATGGGTCAACAGCTGAAGCATTTTAGATGTCAGTGAACATCCACAAACAGTACACTCTTATTTAAATGACATGGTTATGATTCAAATTTAAATTTCAAATAAAATATCAAATTTAAACTGCAAATCCAAATATAAAATCATGACTATAGTGTTTATTCATAACTGCAACACTTCTAGAACTGTCTGAAATATACTTATTGTCAATTTGTTATCAGAAAGGACAAGGAGTATTAGTTATGAAGCTAAATGTTTCTGTAAGAACCTACTCTCTTATAAGAATCACTCTGGCTGAAGAGAACAATTATGGATAAATGGATCTTCTCTTTTAAATAGTGACTTGACTGGTCTTACCGTTATTATACCATACCACAGATTTGTAGGCAGCAGGTATGACTGAGGGCACAATAAGAATAATAATTATAAGCTGTTGAACTACTTGTCCAGAAACTAGGTCCCTGATGTACAAAATAATCAAAGAAAAAATAAGAACATCCTTTTGAATTTCAAAAAGACTATTTTGGAGGAAATGCAGATGGTGGAACTTCAACCAAGTTGGACAACTCATGTACTGAAACCTATGTATGTATGTATAGCTTTGCTGGGTCACTCTTCATTTGTACAGGCCTTGAATACAATCTGTGCTCAGTCCTATCAACCTCCCTAGACTTGAGCAAACTCTTCCCTGATTCTGCATTATAAAAGAAGGTTCTTAATTCTGGACTAAGAAAAATGAGTTTATTCTGTTAAAAGTCAAGGTTCTACAAATGACGTTAATGTTTTTCTCTAGAGGGGAAATAACTTCTACTCATATGTACTGCTTATTAAAAATAAAACCCAGTGTAGGAACTATAGCTTTGAAATGGGGCCTCAATCTGGTTAGTGGTCCACAATTTTACATGCTGTCCTTCTGCATATTTATCTCATAGCCAGCTGTTAGACAAATTAGGTTTCTTTACATACACCTGTAGAGCACTGTCAAACGCATTGGGTAAATGCCACTTCTAACAAAAGGCAAGATCTCTTTGATACCAGAAACACAAGGATTCCATGCAGTGTGTTCAATGTCACAGAAAAGACAGACAAATGCCACATTGATTTCAGGTTATTAATAATAAACATCTCTTCAAATTCAGTGCAGATTTAAACAAAATATCTAGCCATAAACCTTACTTGTCATTAGCTTATTTCTGTAAAACATGAAAGTTCTGAATTACTTACAATCCAGATCCCATCATATGGCACTTTTTTATAAAATATTTTGCATTCTTCTACCCACCAGCTGGTGCAGTCAGGATTGGTGAAATCTGGGAAGACAGTTCTTCCCGGCCACACCTACAAAATTCAAAGGGAAATAATTGATTAAACTGTTGATTACATTAGAGAAAGATTAAAATACTCACATTCAGATTTATTTGAATTATTCTTTTGGATAAACATTTGGATATTAAAACTTTATATTACTAGTTTTTCAGGACAGTGTTAATATAGAAGATATAATATATATAAATTCTCTGGAGTGATAATAACTTACACTCAGCAAGAATGAACAAAGAGTATGACCTTGTTAATGTCTTCTGAATTTTCAACTTAGAAGTCAATATTAAGTCAAAATTATTTTTCAATTACACAAGTCCCAATGAGCAGCTTAATTTGTAAAGTATTATAAGGAAATTTTCAAAAGCAAAGTGGGAACTGGCTCTCCATTCACTATTGAAAATAAACAGAAGTTGGCTGCCAAAGTGCCTCCTGAGCCTTCAAAATATTTGTTTTCCTTTTTACTTAATGTAAAAAACTTACTAAAGCACAAGAATTACTGAAACATATCATATCAGAAAAATTGAACGTATCTTACCCTGACCCAAATTAAATGACAACATGTAGTGTCAACGGATTGAGTACCAACTTCATAAAAATCCAATTACCTCTCCAACTAGTTGTGTTACTCCATCTGATTCATTAATCCAGACTTTCTTGCTTTCTCCCCTGTCATAGGCTTCATAGGGAGTACCATCAACTAGAGTCTCTGTGCTAATAGCAGGATCCTAAGACAGCAGAGGGCAGAGGAACTACGCTAATTATTATTGAACGTGAGACAGGCAATACATGTAATAATTACACAGAAGTATGTTAAGCATAATAATAAATAATTATCATGATATTATTTAAAATGGGAAAAGAAATAGCTAAATCCTTACCAGTATGATAACATATTTTTGTCCATAGTTATGCATGTAAGTTCCAAAACTAGGGAGATCTTTAAAGTTCACTTTGTCGTAAGTAAAATCTTTTCTTGCTTCCATATAGTCAATATCTGTGTACTGAACATCCTGAAAGAGAATGCCATTTTTTTTTAACATTAGAAGCAACATTTAGGTGTTTTACATATTACTCCAACATAGTTTTCTTTTGATAATTCCCATTCACTCTGAAGTGAACTTATTCTTGTGACTGTATTGCAGATAGACAGACAGTATGGTGTTAGGATCATTATGAACAATGTGAAAGTATCCATTATTTCAGACAGGAGATCATTCAATCTATGAACTGCATTTGGGAGAGCTCAAGAAGTACATGGAGAACTCAGCAAATACAAATTTCAGCAACAGAAAACAAGAACAGCCATCTTGGCAGCACAAGACAGGACAACTCTCAGAGATGATGGAAAATGCTTAGCAACATACGCTGCAGAGCTGCTTTGAAACATCAAGTATGAGGATTAATTTATTGAGGGTCTGCTCTTGTCAACAGAGCAAGATCAGCCAACATTGTGGGTGCCATGACTGTGGCATACCTTCTCTATGTGCTAGAATTAGATTAGCATTTTCAGAAATGCATCTGATGCTATATCCTAACCACAGTCAGCAGGATGTAGGTGTCTAGGTATTTTAGAACTATCCACAGGTCTTGTTCTGTCACTACATCAGAAAAAAACCCAGCTCCCTATGCTTTCCTAATTTTCTAGAGCTTCTGAGAGCATAAAATGAATTTGCCTGGAGAGGCATGGTTTGATCTCAGTGATTCACAGGACCAGATTAGTGATAGCCTAAAGAAATGTGAATAATGTGGACTGCAGCTCCTCAGCACCAACTATTTTGCTCTATGGACCTGCTTTTATTGGTCTACACTATTTGCTAATGCAGACAAATCCACAGTTGTCAATCTTGCTTCAGATAAATGCTGTAAAATTTAAATGAAGGTGAGCAGATGAGCACAAGTAGTCTTCAAGAAACAAAATAATCACTCATTTTTTATGTAACAAAAATGCAGTGGATGAGTTTTTGTAAAGTCCAATGTTTCTACTCATTCACAGAAAGTTTACAGCCATGTCTAATGAAAGTTAAATTTGACAAAAGTAAATATTCCCTACATTAAATAATTTCTTCCAGGTCTAATGTAACTCAGCATTTGTTCTCATTTTAGTTCTTCAGTCTCTGGAGAATGAATCCTGGAGCTCATCTAACAACTGCCATCCCATTGAATTGTAATGCACGTCTTTTGTGCCTAAACAAGCTGGATTGGACCTATTGATACCATTAACAGAATTCAAATAAATGCTTATACTGACATTCTTTCTAAAACAACCTCTAGATATGCTGATATTTCTTTATAGCTGCCTGATTTCCAGAGCTATACTCTTAAAGCCAAACCTTTCTTCTAAAGGTCTAGCTTAAAATTAGGGAATTCTATGGAGTGTTACTCACAGAGTTGAATTTTAGGCACTGACTTCATTTCAAAATTGAAAGGTTTTCTCCCTAAGCTCTTTATTTAACTGTTAGAGAGAAGCTCCTTTGAATGGCAGTTCAGAGCCCACAAGTTGGTTTCATATTCTGAATTTCCTTTTGGAAAGCTTCTTACTTGGCAACCCAGCTGTGAATACTGCTTCTCTCTGGAAGAGCTGCTTATGACTCTGAATAGCTACCATTCCTATAAAGAGAAAAATGGTGTCGGTTCCTGGATCTCCCTAGCAGGAGATATCACTGCAGAACAATGATTTTTTCAGAGTTTTTTTCCATCTCCTCAGTTCTTTTCAGCCTCTTTCAAGTTGCAAATTTCTGTGATTTTAAGCCAATTGATTAATTTAATCTGACATCTTATTTTAAAATCTAATTGGAATTTACCTTTTCCTACCAGTTAAGAAGTAAGCCATGGTTCTGTACTCACCTTTTTTTACAGAACAGAGGTGAAAAACAATTTAGGAGATTAGGCAGCAGATTAGAAAAATAATGTATATAGTTGGAAACTGTAACCAAAAAGTTACTTCCACAGAATTGTTACAAAAAGAGAGCAAATGACATTTAAAAATCATCCATCATTTTACATAGATAGCTATGTAGCCAATAAAAACTACTCTATTTAAAAAGAAAAACCCTCAATCTCCCACATGCTGACAATTAGCCTAACATTTAAAACCATAAAGAAGTTAACACCAGAAATCTATATAGGCTCTTTTATCAGCAGTTTATACTAACTTGAACCAACTTGAAATGAACCAGCTGAGGGTAAATAAAATCAGAATCTTCTGATAATTTCTCCTCAGTTGTTCTGCTTTCACTGTCAAAACCTTTACTTACATAAGGTAGTCCAATTGCTCTGTTTCTCTCTACAACAGCTTTCACCTCATCAAGAGATCCGTAATTATAGCGACTAAGCTGAAATCCAAGACTCCAATAGGAAGGCAATGCTGGCAATCCTATTAGCTGAAAGTTAAGAAAAAGGAAAAATAAAATCAAGGGCACTGTCAATTGAACTTGAATGTGTCAAAGATTCACTAAATCTGTACTCCTCAAAACTAACATTAAACTTAAGTATGGGAAGCTAGGTTTTATGCAGTCACCCACAGCTGCAATATTTTTCTGTGCTATTTTTTCAGAAAAGAAAAATGTTGGAAAAATGACATATCTATTGCTACCCATAAAGTTAAACTGCCACCTCATTTTATTTTCTGACTTTATACTCACTTATTTACTGTCTTATACTAGAGTGTAAGCTCTTCATTTTAATAATCTTTTGTTATTATATATTTATGCAGCACCCACTATACTGACCCTGATTCATGACTCATGTAATAGAACATCATCAATACCAATTTCTGAGGAGCAGTGCTAAATTATCAAGGAGAGGCAAAGTAAACAAAAACTATAGAATGAAACAAAAACAAATATAACTATGGAGATAAGCATGAGGAATGACTTGTCACAGCTGGAACAGACTAAAACTGCCTTCATCAGGGAAGGACAGCTGACAAGTCTGCTAACTGGTTATATTGTTAATAAGGCTCTGTCCATGACCCCAGCAAAAATTGGCTTCATTGGTAACGAAACCAATTCCTCCTTCAGTCTCAGAAAGAAAAAAAAAAATCCCACAAATAGGTTTTAAAACACATTATATAGAAGATCAACGTCACCATTACATTTTAGAGATGAGGCGTCAAGCAAAGTAATAATTTGCTCCTGGTGATTAGTGGCAGGCAGGAATGTTATGGGCTCTCCTCCCTACATAGTTTTGCCTGTGTGTGTATTCAAACCCAAGCTTTTCATATTACATGAGCTATCTTGCTGAAAATTGTGTTGGTCTAAGTAAGGGGAAACTGCATAAAAACAATGAAAGTTACTTAGTCAGAAATTTAACTAACATAAGAGAAGGTTTAAATTACCAGTTTAAATTACCATTGCTACCGGCATGTCTATTGCAGAGAGAAATTCAATACAACTAAATGTAATGTTGTTAAAAAACTTACACATACTTCCTTTAAGAAGTCATTGAAACAGGATCAGACCCCCAAAATACAAATGGAAAATAGCTGCGAGATATTTTTCTACCATAAAATTGTGACAAATTAGCAAGTACATTATCTACCCTATAATATTATTATATAAATAAATAAAAAAATCTCGTAGAGCATGTTAGCCTCAGTGAACAAGTATGTTATTCCACAAAGCCCATAACTAGCTCAAATAGCAGATGACCACACTGAAAACTATTCAGAGCATGCATATTGATGAATTAGGAACTGGAACTGCTATATCCTCTCTGCAATAGTATTTCAAGCAAAAGTAGTGCCTCCCATTAACAAGCCAGCTAACCAAATCTACACCCCAACTAACTTCAGATAGTAATTCCTGATGGCAGCAGTCAGGTTAGGGACAAATCTTGAGTTATTTTTGGATTAATAAAATAGTGAAGACACAGGGTAGCATAAAGAGAAGAAAGAAAATGATCCACAAGCACATAAAAAAAAATCCATAAAATCTGCTAAATGCATAACATCTCTAGATAAATCCGAGAATCATAAGATTTTTGAGGCTGGAAGGCACCTCTACCTCTCTAGCCCAATTCCCCCACTGAAGCAGGGTCAGCTAGAGCAGGTTGTCTAGGACTGTGTGCAGTCAGGTTTTAAATATCTTGAAGGACAGAGAATCCACAACCTCTCCAGGCAACCTGTTGTTCAGAAATGTACCTTCAGATACTCCTGGACTACTTGTTCTGGAGTGTCTCCCAAGAAGACATAAAAATCAAGAATTCCGCCAGTTGTTCTGTAAGTTACTGCAGGAGCAGGCTGCAGAGCAAATTCTGTGAGCAAAGAATGCACAAATCATTTTTGAATATTAATTAAATCTAAAATAACTGTCACACTGATATGAAAGACAGAAGAACTTGTGCAGGAGAAAATGTAAAACAAAAATACTCAAGGAAACCGAAAACAATTATTTGAACTTGCAATGAAGGTAAAAGATATTCAGATTTATTTTTAATATCCATATTTACATTCTTTTACATGCTGCAAAGAGAAATTAAATCCAGTGGCACAGCTCCTTCTCATTAAATTTTCAGTACAACTTTCCAGTCTCAAGAGACTCGAGTATTTCTGTTAAGCATACAAATATGTATACTTATCTAAGGAAAGTTAAGGTAATATGTTTGCAAGTGCTGCTCACTATAAAAGATTCTCATATCCTATACTGAACCTTCCCTGAATCTGATCAAAATTGCACATGCTTCAGATAGGCTCTATTCAGGTGTATGACACTAGTGCTTCCAATACAATCTTAACAATAACTGTGTTTACATTGCTTATGCTAAACACTAGTAAATGCTCACAACAATGAATGCCATCACATATTTAAGACAACTTTGTTTAAAATTTTACCTGTGACTTTATTTTAAAATAGACATTTACATCAGCTCAATCTGATCACAGTGTGATAGTCCTGCAGACCATTTAAAAAGCTATTTAACTGCAATACTTAGAGCTACAGAGAAAGTTTTCTTACCCATGGCATTGCTATTCATTAAGAAAACACCAAGAGAGGCTCCAGTGTTGTCTTCCAAACACAAGAAAAAAGTTTGAACACCATATAAGTTATCCATATTCTTAAAAGAAAAAAAGAAAAGCAAGCTGTTTAAAACTTAGTGACTATATGTACTCCGTGGTATCTCCAAATATATCATATGCAAAGTTAAACTTCTCAAAATATAGCAAGTAACTGAAATCAAGAACACTTTCCTCAGTTGTTTTTTATTTTCCTATATCTCTCCTTTATGTAAATGTCTTTAAGTTGCTTAAAATACATTTATAACACAACTTTGGGGAAGTCTGCATATATTACAACACTATTTTTGAGTAATAAATATGCACATCAAGTAAACAATATATGTCATAAATCTTTAAGAGTGGTACAGTATTTTACATTTAACATATGGATAAGAGGACCTTTTTCTCTTTTATATTACTACTATTGTTTTTTCTCACATTATTAGCAATAAAAATTCTTATAAATTATAAGATCTGGTGTCAGAGTTATATTTTCCCCTACAAAAGAAAACTCAGAACAAATTGCTGAGGAGCAGAACCTTAACAATTCCAAATTAGTCTAACTTCACAGTTCAGTGTTAGTTTAACTTAATTAGTCTACATTTAGTGAAACCATTCTGATAAGAACTATCTTCAAACCTCCATATACCAGTTATTAAAAAGATGAAGATTATGAGGTGAACATTTAGTAGAGATGGAAGATAAACAAGATGATTTCTACAAAAGGTTTTGTTTATAGTGAGATAAATGTGAGCTTTTGGTTCTAAAAACAAAATTGGGCTTCATGAAATCTTACCAGGCCAAATCATACTATATGTTGCCACCTGTACTGGTCAGAGCTTGAGGAGGTATAGTTAGCTCCTCCTATCAACTTCTCCCATGGATATCAAATTTCCAAAGAAAATTAAAAAATACATAATGGAAACAGGAAAAATTAAGATTAGGGAGACATGAAAAAATAGAATGGTGGCGGGGATTCCTGTGACACATACAGCTGTTAGCACATAATTAAAGTTGTCATAACTCCTGCTTCTTCCTCCCAAGGAGAAGGAGGATTCAGAACACCTGCCAGTACCTTTGGGAATCACATCAGCAGGGTCAGGGTCAGGAAACAAGCATGTCTCCCGGCTGCTGAGGGATGGTGCAGAGGAGCAGCAGTATTAGATTTGTCCTGCAGTTGAAGTCCCAACAGCACTATTGCTCTCTTTGTGGATGCACACAATATCCTTTGCTGGGACCTTTCTTTCTGCAGCCTCTACTGGGTAGCCATTGAAGGATGGTGGACAAATATTTAGGCTTAAAAAGATACAAATTTCAGCAACTGTCTCACTTAAGTATCTGTCTGCATCTTTAGACACCTTATTGCTTTTAACAATCTAGCCCATAATGATGATCAATACTGACACACTTTCCTCTCCAGTGAACTCATTCAGAGAGCCATCATCTGACTATACATCAACCCAATGTTGCAAGCCTTTTTCAGGGAAAAATCCCATAGAAGATGTCTCAAAGCTGTAAAGGAAACTTATTTCAAAACAGAATAGTGAGCTCTCCCCTAAATCCTGTTAGCATAACTTCTGTTTCAGCAAAACACTTCGGTGCTCACTTGAAGATAAAAATATGGATTGGTGCTGCATTAAACTGAGACAATAGTAAAAAAATGGTGTTAATAGAGGTTGAATCGATACAGTTATAAATAAATTATTTTTGGACTACAATAAAAGTAAACATAAAAATATTCTTAATAGCAAACATTTCTTCCTTCCTGATCTATATTGATTTCCTGCTCCGTAAGATTGATTATACATGAGACATGTAATGTTTTCAATTGTTTTTTTACAACATTAGTTCATTCAAATGCTTACAAACTCAGGCAGATATTTCCTTTGTTCAAAAGTTTCCAGACAAGCAAAAAGATACTAATAAACACAGCAATAACATTTGATCATCTATATTCCCCAAGGTACAAAAAAGAGAGGTTGTGTATGGGAATACAAGTCAGAAAAAGCAAAAAATAAGATTATTGGTGTAACTTGCCTTTGGCGCAACTGACTGTAAATCACATTTCTTCAGTATTGTCTATTAATAAGTCATTGCAGTCAGGACAATATGACAAAACAATATCTCTGTGCACCAGTGTCAAGAGAACTTGGATAAAGCTAAGTATATCTCAGGGTAGATATAAGAATACACTTTTATAATTATTGGAAAATGTGTGCCCTAGAAATCGCTTTGGAAAAAGACATAAAGACTAGAAACAAAATATCTGCTGACAGACCTATTTTATCTCATAAGGAAACAGCTGTTAAATGCAACTTTATCATTATTTTCTGAGATATGATGCATTAAAGATTTATGTGCTATATTTACTGAATTTTGCAGACAGCAATGTATTTGGACACACGGTTATTTATTCTGTTTATCAGTAGAAACTGAAAACTGTCATATATTAATATGATGAGCTGATTGGCAATACTTCACATAAACACAAATTTCAAAATATTTATAAAAGATATTCTGCAGGGAACTTTATTCAGTAACACCTAACATTCAGTAACCACATGCAGTGCCTGGCAAGTCTTCAGGGAAAACCTCTTTGGATAGTATTAAAGTAGCTACCGTGTGTGTTTGGGTTCCAGAATTAGTCTGCAAAGAGTAAAGCATAATAAAATAAGTCCTTACTCCAGAAGGGGCAGTATCCCTGCTGAACATGGGCCACGTTTTCCAGTAGACGTCATGCCGGTATTGCTTATGCACGTGTTCTCCCACACCATAAATGTTGCTGCTAGGTAGTTTGATTGACAGCTGTAAATACTGGTCAGCATACTGCAGTGGTCCTATATTAGTATCAAAACTGATTAAACAATAAAAAAGTTACTTTAGCACTGAATGGAAACCACCTGCACAAAGTTACCTGCCAAAGGTTATATACAATAGTACAATAGAAGTGCTTGCTCAATGCAAAGAAACAAAGCCATTATTGAAGAAAGCTTTTGAGTCTTGTGTCACTAGTAGCTTTGCCACAAGCTCTATGCATAGGAAATCATACTTTGTCTTGGCCAAAACCAGTCGTGCTCTGAGAAATCTTTCCCCATGTGAATGTTACAGTCAACAGGTTTGAGCAAAACAGAGCAGGAAGAGCAGTCCATCTTGAGTTCCTATTTACCCTCCTGTGCAGGTAAGAACAGAATAAGCCCAATTTTTAAATGACATTAGTGCAAAAGAATTGCAGAAATGAGCGATCGCTCTAACTGTAGCTAGGGAAGATAAATGACCAGGACATCATGTACTGCAGGGCACCATTGCTCTTCTCAGCCCTGAATATATGAGTAGCTCTCCCTGCTGTTTGCTCTGAGGGAATGATTACTGCAGGATTAATAGTAACATCTCTGCAAAAACCAGAAATTGTTTCTGCTCCCTAGTAGAAACAATTAGTGCAAAACAGTTACAATTAGTGCAGGACAATTAGTGCAGGACAGAAACAGTGCTGGACAGCAGATTGAGATTTTGATCCAGCTGACAGGCTGAGGAGAATGAGGTGGAGGGAAACAGTGATAGGCTAGAGCAGAGCAAACCTCACACAGATGATATGTGCAGTGCCTATTGATGATATAGAAACTTCCTGTACAAGTCCTCAATCTATATTCTACTACCCTTTTCCACCAAAGCTTCCTATCCTATATCTTTTGCACTGAATACTGAATCAGCTCTTTAGGTGACCACACACACAGAGTAACTGGTCAGATGGAAAATTTCAGTGAGTGGCAAGAAACACAAAAATAGTCTGTTTTTTACCAAATTTTTCAAATCAGCTGCAGCTTGCACTCACAAGGGAAAATGAACAAGCCCAGTCCTTGCTTCTGAGTCCTGCTAGGCCAGTCAGTACAGGGGAACCACCAGGAAGAGAAAACCATGGCTATATACTAGCTGGTTTCTCTGTCCTGGAGTAAATTAAGGAACAAATTAAGAGTATCCTTCATTTAGGGTAGATTAAAGTGATAATATAATTCTCAGTGTTTAAATGGTTCAAGTCCTGTTTTGATGGCTATCACATTTCCCATAGTAAATTTTGTATAAAGCAACTGTGAAGGTTCTCAAAGAACATGAAAGTTATTGATGTTGAAAATAGATACTTATGTATCTGCATAAACAGAACAAGCCTGTAACAATAATTTTGTACCTTTCACCAATCCTTTCCATTACTGACAAACTATTAGTCTTCTGAACAAGGATTTGGACAGCTTTAAATATTTAAGAAAAACCTGATTTCATTTGTTCTTTCTCCAAAAGGATTTGAGAAACAGCAGGGAAATTTGAGTGGTGTTGAAGCTGAGCTGCAGTGAGAGACTGATTCCCTCACCTACAAGGTACAGGGGAAGGGTGCAGCAAGCTGCAAGGGAAAGGTCTGACTGATCAATTTGCTCTCCTCTTTGTTTAGCTCTGCAGAGTTATCCCAGTTGAGAGGGTGAACCAACCTCTAGACTCCCTTGCACAGCAAGGGTGCAGGTTCTGACCCTGCCTGGGTTCTCCCATGGGACCAAAAGGCTTCACTGAGTGTCTGAAATATCTTCAATCCCATATTTGATGGAGGAGACCATACCTTGCTATAAAAATAGGTGGGTACCAAAAATATATCATTTTCTATTATATGAAAAGAATGCTGAGATTTTGGTCATTCACCAGATGCTGTTCTATCCTATGGCAGAGTATTTTAATTTTTACCATGTAATTAAATATCTCCATAAAAAGCCAAGTGAATTAGAATGTTTTAATTGCTTTGTATTTCCTAAGCAACATAATATATTGTTCTGAGTAAGAAAACCTGGGAATGTTTCTTTTCTTTTCTTTTCTTCACAAAAAAGAAGTAGAGTTGAAATTTACATTTTTTTCCTATGAAATGACAAATGAGAGAGGAAAAAAGTTCTGATCTATCGAAGGATTTAATTTCATTAATTTTAAACTTATCAGTATTTGCTTTTTTTTCTTACAATTTTGAATATTTCAGTTTCAGAAATAGAGTCCAGAAATGGACACAGTCAAGCATTAGTGTGTTTTTTTCCTTTAAAGACATGAAATGCAGCCATTTTTATCATATTAAATGAAAGTCTAAGGAATTTTCCTTAGGAAAGAGAAACAATCAGAGCACTGTTTCAAACTGGTCCTATTGAACTATTTTACTCACTCTCCTCTCCATACACCTATTAAATCAGTCATGGAATACTAAATACTAAGTCCGTCTATAGTGCACTCTGCAACTGCAAATCAATAATTATAGACGCTTTTAAGATAGTAAACAATACTAATAACAGCACAAAAGTAATTCCTATTAATTAAACTTGAAAAGTTGATAACAATCCGACTCATCCTAGTAGTGTGACAGGTAATAATTAGATTGATTTAATAAGTATGTTACTCATGACACTTTCCTCTTTTAATGAGTCTTAGAGCTAGGTTGTTAGTTTAGGTTTGTGTTATTTATTTAGTTTTTAGAAAATAAAGGGATTGAAATCCTTCAGTATATAAGTACTTCACTTACGTTTTTATGTGACTGGCTTAGCACTGGCTTGTACCAAATATTCTTGTATATTTAAATAGCAGCCTGATTTTGGTGAGTCAGAACTTCAGAAATATTGTGACAAATAAGATATTAAAGGTGCAAACAGAAGTGTTCACATATCATTTTAAGCACTGGGAAGGACTTCTCATAATAAAGATTCCCAAAATTAATGGAAAAAAGTATCTGTGAAGATTTCCCTAGTATCTGGGGAAAAGAGGAAATAGAGACAATTTGGCTAGATCTAGAACTTTTAAGACAGAGCTCTTCATATCACAAAATTTATGTTGAAAGACGTCACAGGAGTCCTTGCAGAAGGTTTATCAGTCAAAAGAAGAGATGTAGCTTGCATGTCCAAAAGGTGACTGAATATGTGCCAGCTTGGACATGTATTATTTATGTTGCAACACAGACCTTCAGAGAAAACAAATGCCACCAGCATTATTCATAAAAAACACCATAGTTACTTACAGAACTCTTCCATTGCTTATTCTGGTCACTGTGATGCCAAAGGGATTCTGATTAACTTCAACTTTATACTTTAAGTTGGAGGCTGCAGAACCACTGAAAGGTCCTACATGCTCATGGGGGACTTCAAATCTTTGTGTTTTAGGATCAGTGATCTGCACACATTTAAACAACAAAAGTATCAGGTTTTTAACAACTTATGTCTAATTCTAGCATTTTCCAGCATTACCATATATTTCTGGCTTAGCAAAAACACTCATTGTCAAAACAGCATTAAGGTAATATCTGATCAAAGTCAATAAATGGCAAAATGAAGACTATGTAAATCTACCCAGGCTCTTTGTTTATATATATTAGGATATTTCCCTTATTGCTGATCTGAGAATATTTTTCACATGAACGTCTCTATCATTCAGAATTCTGCACAATTGTATTCTCAGTTATTTCACAGCCCTTCTTCAGTACCTCACTTTTAATCTTTCTGCATGTCCAAACGTTGGTTATGCATGGCCAAACCCATTCTGCCTTTCAGGTTTTCTAAAAAGCAGTCCTGCTTGTGGCAGTCCTGCTTCCAGCACCAGTCCCAGTTTTCTGCTCCACTGCATACTTTCATCTCTGTCCCAATCTTCTTCCTCTCCCTTCATTACTACTCTCTTCCCACTTTCATCACCCAGTTTCAGCTAATTCTCTATTTACACTTGACCCTGCCTTTTCCTTGCTCCATATGCCCTGCCCCAAGTACAAACCCACAATAACAGGAGGTTCTCTCACAGAAAAGTCCTACTCAGGCGCAGAATCCATGGATATAGCATATTCACCATACACGGACTGCTGAACAGAAGGCTTTGGAAGTGCTAAAGCTTTCTGACAAAATGATTGAGATATGGCCAGAACATGAATAAAAGTAATAAATACATTTGGTCCAAAAATATTTTCTGATGAAGCGGGAAGAAAAGGTAAATACTATCAAAACAAATCTTTTCACAGATACTGGCATTTTTTTCATACAAAAATCCCACTGTATTAAACCATGATTATATGGCTTGTGATAGTACAGACACAAAGAAAAGCTGAGAGGCTGAGCGTAGCCATAGCTCCATCCCCTCACTGTTCCAGAATCCCAAGTGATGTATGTTGTGCAATAAGTTGATCTGGAAGCAAGAGAGCAGAATTTCAATTGACTGTGCCTGATTAGATTGAGAATGAATAGGCACCGTGCATCTAGACTTTCCTAAAAAGCTTTAAAAATGGTAGTCTGTGCCTTTGCATTAATTTATTTTGCATGGTTAGATAAATGATCTCTTGGTCATAGTATTCTCTTGGATGTACAAGGATACACTTCAGTGGGAATCATGGGAGTGCAACGCAGAGAATTAACCCAGTACTTATAACCTCACTGCATTTAATTTCTTCACAGTAATAGCCAGAAAAAACAATCTTGCATATACCATGAACCTTCAAATAGCATAAAAAAACTAACCTTGAACCTGAAACGATTTTGTGTCTGATACTCTCCTGTGAGGAGGACAGTGTTGATATCATTTCCAAAGAGGGAAGGTGATGACAGCCTTGTTAACGTAGCTTGGAATCCTTAGGAAAAATACATGTTTCAGTATTACTGTGTTGAAATGGACAGTTCAATGTACATAATTCTAGGAGCTTATCCTGCAGCTTACCTGCCTGAGTTGTTCGCACTTCTCCATCCACTCTGTATCCATGGTTTGAAGAGAAAAAACACCAGGGAACATTGGTATCACTCTGGGGACTCCAGCAGCAGCCACGAAGGCTGCAGAGGCTCTGATCCAAAGGCATGAATGGCACAAGTAAGCTGATTTTATACAAATCAATTCTGTATACTAAAATAATTAAAATTCACCTAAGATGCATCTTACCTCAAACATCAGAAACCTGTATAATATTTGCAATCAAATCAACTCATTCTCAAAAAAATCTATCGGGTCAATTTGGTGGTGCAGAATATAAAAAAATGAAGTGGTTTTCAGGATTCAAAGTAGAAACTTTTTAGTTTTGAAAAAGAAAAAGAGAATTTTGGACTTTTATTCTTTCTTAAAGCCACAAGATCCAAAGGAGAAATGAACCTTAAAAAAAATTATTGAATCACTTAAGCTGTGATGGATGCAGTATAGTCTGACCAAAAGTCATGTACTGAAGAGTGGATAAAATTATGGTTGTTTTTACTTAAAAAAATTTTTTGAAATAATAATTTTGTTCCTAAAAAAACCCCAATGACTTTTGGTACTGGCTTATAAGCATCTACATATGTGGCATCAATCATCTGATGCATCACTGATGTGTCATTAATCATTTTAATTCAATGTTCAAATATCAGAAATGTTAAGGTTAGTTCTGCATAACCTCAAATTGAGATAAATAAATTAAAAAAAAACAACAAGCAATTAAATCTGTTGTTTAACACATATGCTTTGGTGGAGTGGCACTAACATTTACACTGCATTTTAGCAGTCCAGGAAACCAAATTGCCTTTGCTTTGCTCTTAGAAATTAACTTACCCACTGTTTGCATGAATTTTACATTTGATGGCAAGATTTGGGTAATTACATCACTTTAAGTGTCCACACATTTTCTGTCATTAAAGAAATGACACATTACTCAGGTCAAAGTGTTACAGTGATATAAATAAATTCCCCAAGAGCAAAGGGCTATGTCATAAATGATCTCAGCTACCCAAGTCCAGCGTGGGTACCCAAGACCTCTCCCTCCATCTGCTAGCTAACAGAAAACTGTTGAAGCTATTGCTTTCTTCATCTGTCTGTGGTAAAATATTGCTGGTGTTTGTGTCATGTTTATTTTAAAATATACTGCAGCTTGTTATAGCTGGAGGTGGCCCAAAGCTGGGTCTTATTGCTGATATCCTTGGCCCTGGGGACACTCGCTTCTGGGTTATGCAACAGAGTCCAGTAGGAGCAGTGCGTATACTTTTGTTAAACTCTGATCAGAACAAAAACAAGTCAACTCCTGACCAGAAACAATGCAAGTGCCTAAGGGAAGCACAGAGACAGAACCTGCAGAGGTAATAACTTGAGATCCGCCGTACATTAGTATTTTATTCAGTGGCAACAGCACTGAGCACAGAAGTGTCTATAAAACCACCAAGATAAACCATGTTCACCAAATAGATATACACCCCCTTCTCCTCCATCAAGGAGTGATCAGATCAGAAAATATTTATCCTGTCATTTTGATCAAGTTTCACACAAAAACCATGGTTGGAGGAGAGATACTGGTTACTCATTTTTCCCTAATGATTCACAGATATGTACATTTACTAGGGATCTGAAATACCTATGTTCATTTCCCACCTTACCAATTCCCACCAGAAAAGCTATTTATTCCCTAGGTTATAAGCTATTTCAGAATAAATCAGAAGTAAGACACACCTATTCCCTCCCTCTGAAACTCTTTTTCATATTAATGACTAAATATTGCAGAAATTAGAACTTTGTTCCCTTCTTTTTCTTCACGCGTAGAATATACTCACTATATAGTTACAGAGTTATTTCATCACTTTCATTATTCTTTGCTAGACCAATGATTATTTGAATATCCCATGCAAAGTAAAATAGCTGGAAGAACAGAGATTATCCTAAAGCCTGATTGTGCAAGTATCCCCTTTCTAGTTTCATAAATACATTTTTATGTCTTCCAGCTACCTCTAATGAATACTCTTTGCAAAATTTTCAGCAGTTACTTTACTATGTGGTGATATTCTTCTAGTTAGTTCTAACAGGTCTGTAAGCCATAGATTTATACTTTCATGAAGCATCAAGCTTGCTGTGTACAGAAGTATGTACAGAACAGAAGTGTAAGATCTTTTATGCCTAGCACAGAGAAAGGAGCAGAGTTCACCAAAAGAGTATTTGAGAGACTATTATAAAAACTACACTGTAGATAAAGCTGTAAGCTCACCACACCCCGTGAGCTATAAAAACAGCATAATAGATGTTAATACCAAAAAGAAGTCAAGGAGAGAAAGCCAAAGCTGATTTAGAGATAATCTTAGCTACATGAAAACAGTTTATGGTGGGATAAGCTGTGAGATAGCTTCTGAACATTGAACTTGGCACCAAAGATTAATATAATAGCTTGACTATGTACTTAACAATAATGTTGTTTTTATGTAAACCCGAACAGTTAAACCTGTGTCAAAACGGTATTATTAAAAAAAAAAGAAAGAACACCTTTCAATGGTGAAGTGACATGCTAGTGCATGCACTAGTCAAAGGAGTTCATTTTTCATTGGCATGTTCTTATTGTCTAATCAAACTTTGCTACAGCCACAGCAGTGAAGAGTTAACAAATGTCTACTCTCTTTCAGCATTTCTATCTTCAGCAATCCTTTGAACAGTTAATAAATATCTATTTTCTTCCCACACTTCTATCCTCAGTAATTCTACTTATAAAAGCTCATTTTCTGGCTTCTTTTAGGATATTTTGGATGAATGATGAAAACAAAACAGACACTAACTTGAGCTTAGGTAAATCACAATTTTCCCAACTATAGTTTTCACTCCAGAGAACTGATGCATGGCTGTGGTTTGAATCTCTGTCTCTCGTATCCTAGGCAGAAGTTACTTTCTGATTTCTCATAAGCGTAAGCACAACTGAATTGTGTTTGTGCATGAGGATTGTGGTAAGCTGGGACATGGCTGTCCAGGAAGTGATAGGGGATAGAAAGGAGTAAAGCTGGGAAGGCAAGACCTCAAAAACTGGGCATAAAGCTCGTACTCTTTCCTGAGAACCAGCCTGACTCTGTGGGCTCCAGACTGGACAATGCTGGAGCAGGGTTATGATACAGCCACCACTCCTCTGCAGTGGCAACCTGTGCAGGGTCACTGTCTTCTCTGCCTTTGTCTAACTCCAGCCATGGTCTCTGGCCAGAGACCTAACTGATTAGTAATGACTAATCAGTGAAAATGATCATACTTCAGTTTAGGGCGTTACAATTGGGCCCTGAGTCAGATACAACTGTGAGTTGGATCTACCTGTCCCTTACTTTAAGGGGTTCCTTAGCAATATCAGTCTTTCATAGCCTAAAGCCAGCCTGGGGCAGGACAAAGCTGAGAATGAGGCAGAAGCAAAATGCAGACAAAAGGTCGTTTGTAAACTGCTCTTTGCCATCAGTGTGTCCTTGCAGGGTGGTCCTTTCCTTGGGGTTTGATATTAGTCCAGCATATCAGGAACTTTTGAGTTGTAACCAACTCCATCAAGTCCTCCTGGTTCCTCTCCTTTCTGAGTCCCATCTCTGCTTGGCCCTGGCCCACCGGCAGCTTCTGGCCTTGGTCCAAACAGCAGCTTCTGCTCTTCTCCCCGGCTCTGACAAATTTTGTCCAAGCAAGGTGAAAGCCTGTTTTGCCACTGCCCAGGCACATTGCCCAGGCCATAACATAGCAACACACAACACAATCTGATAGTTTCTCATAGATATTGAATTAAATGGAATGTCCTTTCATTTTTAATATCAAATTCAGGAATATTTAATACCTATGTTATTAAAATGATGAAATCTTAGGACTGATGTCTCAATCAGAAGGTTAAGGTACATCCAAATCAGTTACTGCAACATTCAAATCTGCATTTGGTCCTATTTTTCTGCTTGTCCCTATATTTTGATTCCTTTAAATTATTTTTAATCAGGCATTCACAGATTGAAAAAGGATAAAAACCCATCTAAAAACTGATCTAGTATATATACTTTTTTTGTAGTTAAATATGAGGCTTTATGGCATAAAGCCCATTTTCTAATTCTCTCTATAATGTTTTCAGACCTTTGTTGCTACTTGATCCGGGATGCAGTCAATTCTCTCTGATAAGTTTATAGCTGGGCATTCTGGAGAAAATTCTGTTAGGAAAATAAAGTAATGTGCTATTATCAGTATTTAAATTATAGGACTATCTTGATTACCTCTTAAATCATTAACTATTTCTGCAGGTTGTTCCTCACTATCTTGAAATTTTGTAATCATTAATATCAATTCAAACGAGGCTAAACTATTGCTGATATGTTTATCTTACTTTAAAAAAGGCAGAAAATATGCAGATATTAGTTTGTATGAGCAGTTCTACTAACACACTGAACTGTTCACTTTGTATTAGCAGTTATTTTAATTTTTCAGCCATTTTCACCTACAAACTGCTGCAGTCTCCTTGCAGTAAGTGGCTGCAAATACTAAATGGAATCATATATAAAGCAGGATTCAATATATTAGCATCTCTATAAGACAAATAGTTTCTGAAGTACCAAAACATTAGAAGGAAACATTATAGGTTTTTATGGCTATAGGTTTATCTCCAGGCAATATGGCTTACTCCTGAATAGTCTCCCTCCTTCCTGTCTCTCTTCAGTGATGCTTTATATTCAGAAATATTGAACTTATATTCTTTCTATGTTAAAAAAATAAACTGAAGAAAAATAAAGTGTAGGCTTGGGGGGAAGGGATAAAAGGTTTTCTTATGGCCCTTAATGAGCCAGAAGAATCATGAAGCTTATTTCTTATGTTCACCATTATTCATGTTATCTGTAAGAAGCTGTGATTATGGTTTACCTTTGGTTAATGATACAAATATAATAATAACACTAATAGCCACAATAAAAACAATGGTTTTGCAAAGCACAGCAGAGAAATGCTTATGCTCTTTTTTTTTGTTTGAACTTCAATAGTCTTGACAAGTCTAATTCCAGTAGTCATTGAAATTATTCCTATCAGAGCCAATGGGTAGCAACCAGTTTCTGAAGATTCATGGCATGATTATTTTATCAAACAGACCTGAACGATTTTCTGGTTCTATGGAAGCAATGATAAGAACTTACGTGTACTTTCGTGTCCAGTTTGTCCTGTTGCCAAAAGCGCAATGAGGACACAGGCCACGATCACCACCAAACAAAACAAGACAATTAGTACTATTTCCAATCCACTGAACTTCCTCTTTCCCATCTAGGTACAGAGAAACACCATTGTATAAGAAAAACAGAAGTATTAGTTTTGAAAGTCCTGGAAATTACTTATGTTTTAAATCTTATCCCCTAACACAGAGATGAAAACAAAACAGCTCCTTACAGACTAAGTGCAAGAATTCTCATATTCAGAATAATTCAAATAACATAGATTACTGCATTATTAAATGACTGGGCAATCACTGAAGAGTTTATTTTGTTCCCTGCAAACTTCTTTTAAATATGCACAAAATAGAATTTTCATCCAAGTTTAAATAAGGAAATTTTTACATTTTACTGAAACTCCAGAACAGAAAACAAACTAATCCCTACATTTCAATCTTGCATGGTTTCTTTCTTTAGAACAAGCAAAAACTAACTCCTGTTTTATAAAGGATGTTACTGATTAGTTATAAAAATATACTAACAAAGTAACAAGATAAGTTACTTATTTGTAAAATAGAAGAAAAGAGTGTGAGCATAAACCCACATGATTACATGGATGTTAAAGTTTAGTGAAGGCAGAAGTAACTACTATGAGCAGCATGCTGACATCTGGTTATATAGCAACTGAAACAAGGTAGAGTTCATAGATGGAGTTAGTGCCTTAAATTGCTGTGTAAAACTAGTGGGTTTTTTTCTCCTTTTGTGACAAAATACCTACACTCCAATACTGCTTCTTTGGATGCACAGAGTAAGGCATGTTCCACTGACGCAGAAGTAAGAGAGATTCCCAGTGACTGCTTAGCACTTTCTTGTTAATGTGTAGGTGTCTATGTTTGATCTTTCAATGTAATTTGTAAGTGTAACTATACCAGCTGCTCACCTCTGACAAGACCCCAGGAGACAATGAATATTAGGAACATTGCCATTATTAACAAACACTGTTGAAGTGTTTGGGCTGCACAGTCCACTACTCAATCTTGTGTGAAGAACAACATTGTACCATTACAGTTTAACTTTACAGCAGCAATGAAACTAACTCAAACATCCAGCATCCAGATGGATATATACCGGCAGCAGTAATGGCATTTTTCATTTGGTTAAGAACATTTAACCTTTTAAATCAGTCTTAAGTTAGTGTCTTTAGTTATTTCCGTATGTACACATTACACTGGCATATCAAAACACTTTCACATGACGTAGGGATAAGCCAAAAGAGAAAAAATATTTTGAAAAAGCTTTTTTGTAGAAGAACAGTTTAAATCTATTGCACCTCCTCATGTCTCTCATCCTCCAAGTATCTCCTACTGCCCCACCTGTACTTCATTCATAAAAATCCCACAGCCATTTTTAATATTATGACTATTGCTATTTCCCCTGGGAATGCTGTATTTAAAATCTGCAACTACATTGTTATATTGAAAATGATGCATTTTAAACATTGTTCTTTACAATAAAGAAATGATACTCTGGGTGCTTCTCTCTGCAGTTCCCTTTAATATCATCTGAATACATGTTGACCAGGAGCCATAACAAGTAACATTAATTTTCAGGAAAACTAGAATATTATTAAAGTTTTTGTTGCAACATCCTCCCCTCAATCCCCCAACAATCATAACATTGCATTTTAGTTCTTTCATTCTCAAGGTTTGTCCCAAATACTGAGATTTTGAACATAAGGATTTATAATTTAGAAACGTAAATTCTACTGTGTGACATATACTCAGCAGCTTGGTAAATATCTCTAGAAACTTGGATGCAGTAAATGAAATTACATACCTTACAAGCCCTTTGCTTCCTTCTTCATCTGCAGTTCTTTGGTGAGGCCAAAACCCATGCTTTATTCTATGCTGTTATCAGTCCATTGCACTGTTTATTAACTAATCTACCAATGGCAGGTACATATATATAATTACAGGCACGTTGTGTAAGGGTGTGTGGACTGTGAGAGCATCTGCTTCATTAAGATATATGATCAAGGGCATTTTTCAGAGCAAAGGGTCAATAAGCAAGGGGGAAGTGATAAATAAAACACACAGAGACACAAACCTGATAGACAAAGGGATAACAGAGGCAATAATAAAGACCAAAAGTCTCCAGTCACTAATCAATAGGCCATTAGGAAATTACAGTTTTGGATATGGCCAACCTGTACTTTGTAACCAATAAGAAGGCAGACATGAGGATTTCGGATTGTTCATGGGGAAGCTTATGGGACTGTGCTAAACTTACTAAGAAATATTTGAGCGAGGGGAATCAGGGAGGAATAAGGAGCGGGGAATAGAGAGGAGGGGGTATAAAAAGGGCTGGTCATGTGCAAGCAGGGGCCTGCCAGTACGTTTGTCTGACTGAGCCCTGCACCTGATCACTGCAGTCTATTATATCCTCTTATTAAATGCTTTCTTAATTATCTTTCTGTGTAATCTCGTTTTCTGTCCCATGTGTGAGTTCTGTAAGGTCTAGATGCCAACAACTGGAGAGGCAAGAGTGAGTGAATTTGGGACCAGCAACTGGAGTCAGACCTCAGGCAGTGGTGGCCCCTGTGTCTGTGGTGCCAGCAAATAAAGTGAGAGAGAGTCCCAGCATCAGTAGTTGTTTGGACCACAGGGTTATGGGGCCTTGTGTCAGGAGTGGCAGCTACTGAGGGACCAGCACGAGTGAATTTAGGGCCAGCAACTGGAGTCAGATCTCAGGTAATGGTGGCTTCTGTGTCTGCTGTGTGAGCAACTGGAGCAAGTGGGAGTCTCAATGCCAGCACCTGGAGCTGGACCAGGGGTCATAGTACCCGTGTGCCTGGGCAACAGCTGCTGAGAAGGGGCCGGAGTGTTTGTATTTTCTCCTAACTTGAAGGTGTGTGTGTGTGTATGTGTGTGTAATTTGCTAGCAAACCTCAAGCTGGACTAGCCAGTGAGTCAGACATCCAGGGACCGGACAGGAATATTGGACAGGCAGAGGACCCTTGCTGATATTTGAGGGATCTGTGAGTGTGGGGGTGCTTGCTGGGTGAGACGAGTGTGTGAGTGTGTGTGCATCTGTTCATTAGAGACCATCAGGCTGGACTAACAAGCAACTAGGAGGCCTGTATGGTGGATAAGGGGACTCAGGATCTGGGCAGGGATATCAAGTGGACAGAGAAGCCATACTGATATTTGAGGGACCCAAAAATATGCATTGCTTGTGAACTAGAGAGTCAGGGTGTGTGTGCTTTCACTAGTGACCTTTAATCTTTGCTAGCAGTAGATGAAGAAGGGGACTTGGCTATCTATACTTATGTTTTATACGGGTTCTGGTAGGGTTACATATAGGTATTGTTGAAGGCATCACTTTGTCCGTGGCAGTCTGTGTAGCTGGCCATGTTAGTGTCGTCTGTGTGCGTGTATGTGTGTCTGGGATTACATGCTCAGCCTCACTACTTGTTGAACCTGCAAATGGGAGAGCAGCATCCACATCTATTGGCCTGGTTCAGAGAGACCCCGGGGTTCCAGGCACACCAGGCTGAGGCCCAGCAGCCAGATAGGAAGGATGCCTATGTCCCAGAGCCCACCAGAGGCAGCTGCCATATAGCCTCCCTTAAGAGACTGCAGAAACACTTTGAGCTAAGATTAATTACTAGGGTTATTGCAGACAAAGAATGTCTAGTCAAGCAATGACACCACTCTCAAGGACTCTCTTTTTGAAATGTAGGCTGGTATTTGGCTAGCTCACCTTTTCCATTTCATTGTAACCACATTATTCTTCTGTGCATGTGTGCAAGCAAGCTCTGGATATCTGATTCTAACAGTCTGATGGGCGAGTGAAGAGTTAACAGGACTGAAGTTTGCCAATTGATACGCACAAGAGCTGATATGCGCAAAGCTGTTGAACAGAGGAGTTAACAGGACTAAAGATATGCAGGAGGCTGTGGAACAGAAGAATTAACAAAACTGAAGAAGTCTGCCGCCTGGAATCTGCATGGACCCCCAGGGAGGGAAGAAACAATACGGAGGTATTGTGGTCTTGCCTCGCTAGCAGGGTCTTTCCAAGCAGACAAGCAAACAGTCCTGTGATTGTGAAACTTGCAAAAGTCAGCAAAAGCATTGTTTGCCCAGAGTCCCAGCTGTATAAAAAGAGACTTGGGAGCTAAGAGAGTTTGAGCAGGGACAGGAACGTGACCTGATCATCCTCTCCGGCAGCTGGACCGTGAGTATTCCCCCCCTCCCGTTTTCCTGGGACACTGGGTTAAGGTAACTCCTCAAGGTTGAGAGTCCTCTTGTTACCAAAAGTCCCCAGACAAGAAAAAGTCTCAAAGAGGGAGGGAATGGGGGAACTGTTACCAGCTCGGAAAAGAAGGAGTCTCAACAGGAGCTCAGACAAACATACCCAAGGACACAGGTGCAGCTGCAACCCATACATCCTGAGAAAGTACAGATAAACCAGCAGAAGCCAGTTGGAGCCAAGATTAGGACCAAGACAGCTTTTCTCAAACAAGGAAGCAGGCCAAGTTGAGACCATGTATGGAGAAGTAGAGCAAAGTTCATGGCAAGATGCTGAGTGACACCTCTTCTGATACCACTAGGGACCACCAGAGACCACCAGAGACCCCCACAAAAGACCCCCAGAGACTCAGACTGCAAGCGTAATAATTATGTAAATGTAGTAATTAATTCTAAGAAATAGAATGAATATGTATAATCATTCCTGGAAATTGAATGCATATGTATATGATAGAGCAATATAAACTTTAGATGATGCGACACACGGTGTGCACATTGGGTGGAGCTATCCCCCGTGTACCCGGTGCTGTAATAAAGAGAATGCCTGCTTCTTAATGCTACACTGGTGTTAAGGAGTTTTTCTCCCGATTTCGGTGACAGAACTACAAAAAGTAGGAATGGAAGATTCTGCACGCAGGAACACTGAGAGACTATAAAGACAACAGAGAACTCTATTAAATCAAGAGCTGGAACAATATGGTCTCTGTGGTGTCCTGATTTTGTTTCTAGGAACTATAAGTCAATTCTTTGCTGACAATCAGTAAGTGGAATTGTTAGAAGCCTGTGCATATAGACTAGACAGTAGAGAATAGTCTAGGAAAATAAGCTAGGAAATTAGGCACTGTTAAAAATGTAGACATTTAAAAAGAGACATTTATCTCTCATTTTTTATCTAGTCCATTTTTAATTAAATCATATACAAAGTTGAACAACTTTAAAAACTTGTTAGCCAACTGTAGTTAGCTCCCAGATTGCATTGATTCAAAGAACTGTGTTAATAACTGGGTTTTCAGTTAAGGGACCATATTACAAAAATAATAGCTTTTACTTTTTCTCCGTCTTCACAAGATATATTATTTCACTGTCTTGGTATCTAACATTTACTTTAAATTACCCCTTAGAGCCTTTAATTACTGCAAGAAGAAGATTGCAGATTACCAGTTCATGAAGCAATATAATAATTGACCATCACGGAAGGGCACATATCAAAGATCTAATGGAAATGCACTGACCCTTCTGTATTCCCCAGAGCCTTCTGATACAGCAGAGATGTTTGTATTACTTAAACTACACTACAATCACAGTTCAGATAGTAGAGAGCTCTGTACAGCAGTCATGGTCAGGTTTCATACTGAAGGGAGGAAAAAGGCTAATTGACTTTCAGAGCCAGTCTTAGAGAATCAAAGACTCATTCCTCAAGCATGGGAAAGAGGAACAGGCTTTTCCTTCTGTATATGACAAGTCAGCTGCCAGCTGCAGTCTCCTCCCTTCTCTGTGTTACTAGATTCAGTTCCTGTTACTTCAGAAGTAAGAGATAACAGCCCTTATCACTGTTTTGGGTACAGAAGTACAAATGACTGCTCAGAGCAATGAATCATAAGAGCAGCTAACAGAGGCAGCCAACAGACACATCAGTTTGAATAGCAGTCCATGGGTTCTGCTTTGGGATCTTCTGGGGACTGGGTCTGGGAACATCGGGGACTACTGGGAACCCTCTGAGAAACCTGAGCCTGATACTGCCAGGCAAGGACAAGGTAAGGGGAACGACAGGGGTGTGGACCTGGGGAAGCTCTAGCAGCTTCTAGCAAGCTCAGTTAGCTGCACTTGACCCAAAGATGCCTGGAGCCTTTGTTGCAGTTGACCCCTGATTATTAAGACATGACAGTTTTACATGGATTACACAGATGTCAATGTTCTGGGACATCCTGCATATCTGTTTTCCAAGATTTATAACTTCATTTAGCTGATTCTGCAAAATACTCTTCCATGTGCACCAGTGAGCGGGAAGGGTGTGAGAAGTGGACTAATCTTGCATGTCAGCAGTTCTATGACCATGGGACCCTGTTTGAGGATTGATGTCTGCTTGGGAGAGAGTGGTGAAATGGAGCAAAAGTATATTTGCCAACAGGCTGGCCAACCTGGTAAGAAGGGCTTTGGACTAGGAACGAAGCAGGAGGGAGAGAGTCACCAGCAGCCATGTGAGGGAGTGATGGACAAAGTTGACACGCACAGGCCCTGGGGTGTTGTGAACAAAAAGGGAACACATAATCAAAAAAACCATGGTTTAAGTGGGAGAACCTCAAGCATTTGCATGTAAGCAAGGAAATGACTACAGAGTAGCATTATGGGAAAACCTCTCATACCATTTCTGGGAAAACAGCACACTTGGGTGACTCTGAAATACCTGTACATTAATGTATGCAGCCTCTTTAGGAAGGACAGGCCAGGAAGGCGAGGAGGGGGGGTCACCCTTTATGTGAGAGAGCAGTGGGAATACATCGAGCTGTGCCTAGGGGTGGACAACAGGAAAATTGAGAGCTTATGAGTAAGGATTAAGGGTCAGACCAATATGGGTGACATTGTTGCAGGTTTTTGCTACAGGCCACTTGATCAGGAAGAAAAGATCTGTCTGTAGAAGGCTCATCAGACAGCTAGAAGCAGTCTCATGTTCGCAAGTCCTGGTCCTCACAAGTGACTTTAACCACCCTGATATCTGCTAGAGGGACAATACAGTAGGACACAAGCAATCCAGGATGTTCCTGGACATCATCAATGACAGCTTCCTGATACAGATGATAGTGGAACCAATGAGGACCTGATGGACCTCATACTTACAAACAAGGAAGAGTCGGTTGGGGATGTGAAGGTCAAAGGCAGCCCTGGCTGCAGTGACCATGAGATGGTGGAGTTCAGGATCCTGAGAGAAGGGAGCAGGACAAAAACAGGATCACAACCCTGGACTTCAAGAGAGCAGATTCTGGCCTCTTCAAAGATCTCCTTGGAAGAATCCCATTGGATAGGGCCCTAGAGGAAAGAGGAGTACGAAAAAGCTGGTTGATATTCAAGGATCACCAGGATTCAAGGATCCTCCAAGCTCAAGAACGGTCCATCTGAATGAGCGGGAAGCCAAGCAAAGGTGGCAGGAGGCCTGCATAGGCGAAAAAGAAGCTCCTGACAAAACTCAAACATAAAAAGGAAGTATACAGAAGGTAGAAGCAGGGACAGGTAACGTGGGAGGAATATAGAGATGTTGTCTGAGCATGCAGGGATGGAGCTAAGAAAGTCAAGGCCCATCCATCTAGAGAGGGATGTCAAGGACAACAAGAAGGGCTTCTATAAATATGTCCATAACAAAAGAGAAGAAAGAGAAGAAAGCCAATGTCACCCCAGTCTTCCAAAAGGGCAAGAAGGAGGACCCAGCGAACTACAGGCCAGTCAGTCTCACCTCCATTCCTGGAAAGGTGATGGAGCAGCTCATCCTGGAGGCTATCTCCAAGCATGTGGAGGAAAAGAAGGTGATCAGGAGTAGTCAGCATGGCTTCACCAAGGGGAAATCATGCCTAACCAATCTGATAGCCTTCTATGATGGAATGACTGGCTGGGTAGATGAGGGGAGAGGAGTGGATGTTGTCTACCTAGACTTCAGCAAGGCTTTTGACACTGTCTCCCATAACATCCTCATAGACAAGCTCAGGAAGTGTGGGTTAGATGAGTGGCCAGGGAGGTGGATTAAGAACTGGCTGAATGGCAGAGCTCAGAGAGTTGTGATCAGTGGCACAGAGCCTAGTTGGAGGCCTGTAGCTAGCGGTGTCCCCCAGGGGTCAGCACTGGGYYCAGTCTTGTTCARCTTCTTCATCARTGACCTGGATGAAGGGACASAGTGCACCCTCAGCAAGTTTGCTGACAATACAAAACTGGGAGGAGTGGCCGATACACCAGAAGGCTGTGCTGCCATTCAGAGAGACCTGGAGAGGCTGGAGAGGTGGGCAGAGAGGAACCTCATGAAGTTCAACAAAGGGAAGTGCAGGGTCCTGCACCTAGGGAGGAATAACCCCATGCACAGGTACAGGCTGGGAGTTGAGCTGCTGGAAAGCAGCTCTGCTGAGAAGGACCTGGGAGTGCTGGTGGACACCAAGTTAAGCATGAGGCAGCAATGTGCCCTTGTGGCCAAGAAGGCCAATGGTATCCTGGGGTGGATTAAGAAGAGTGTTGCCAGCAGGTCGAGGGAGGTGATCCTCCCCCTCTCCTCAGCCCTGCTGAGGCCACATCTGGAGTACTGTGTCCAGTTCTGGGCTCCCCAGGACAAGAGGGATGTGGCACTACTGGAGCAAGTCCAGTGAAGGGCTACAAAGATGATTAGGGGACTGGATCATCTCTCTTATGAGGAAAGGCTGAGAGAGCTGGGACTGTTTAGCCTGGAGAAGAGAAGACTGAGGGAGGATCTTAATGTATACAAATATCTAAAGGGAGGGTGTCAAGAGGATGGGGCCAAACTCTTTTCGGTGGTGCCCGGTGACAGGATGCAGGGCAACGGGCACAAACTGCAACACAGGAAGTTCCATCTGAACATGAGGAAATACTTTCTCACTGTGAGGGTAACAGAGCACTGGAACAGGCTTCCCAGAGAGGCTGTGGAGTCTCCTTCTCTGGAGATATTCAAAACCCTCCTGGATGTGATCCTGTGCAACGTGCTCTAGGTGACCCTGCTTGAGCAGGAGGGTTGGACTAGATGATCTCCAGAGCTCCCTTCCAACCTCAGCGATTCTGTGATTCTGTGAAAAGGAAGAGTAGGGGAAATGTGGGCTTGCTGCTGAATGGGGTAGGTGGATGATGTCATTCCATCTTTGAAAGGTCATGGTGATTGGGAGGGATGCCTGAGGCCTGGAAGAAAGCAAATATCACTCCAGCCTTCAAAAAGGGCAAGGAGGAGGACCCAGGGAACTACAGGCCAATCAGCCTCACCTCCATCCCTGGAAAGGTGATTGAGCAGCTAATGCTGGAAACCATTTCCAGGCAAATGAAGGACAAGAAGGTGACTGGGAGCAGTGAACATGGGTTGACAAAGTGGAAATCCTGCTTAACAAACCTGATAGCCTTCTATGGTGGAAGGACTGGCTGGGTAGATGAGGGGAGAGCAGTGGCTGTTGTCTGTCTTGGCTTCAGTAAGGCTTTTGGCACTGCCTCCCCTAACGTCCTCATAGGCAAGCTGAGGAAGTATGGGCTAGGCGAGCAGACAGGGAAGTGGGCTGAGAACTGGCTGAATGACAGAGCTCAGAGGGTTGTGCTTAGTGGCACCAAGTCTAGTTGAGGGCCTGTAGCTAGTGGTGTCCCCCAGGGGGTCAATCCTGGGTCCAATCCTGTTCAACTTATTCATCAATGACCGGGATGAAGGGACAGAGTGTACCCTCAGCAAGTTTGCTGATGGTACAAAATGGGGAGGAGTGGCTGATACACCAGAGGGCTGTGCTGCCATTCAGAGGGACCTCAACAGGCTGGAGAGATGGGCAGAGAGGAGTGCCGTCAAGTTCAACAAAGGGAAGTGCAGAGTCCTGCACCAGGGGAGGAATAACCCCATGCACCTGTACAGGCTGGGGGCTGACCTGCTGGAGAGCAGCTCTGCAGAGCAGGACCTGGGAGTCCTGGTGGACACCAAGTTGAGCATGAGCCAGCAATGTGCCCCTTGTGGCCAAGAAGGCCAATGGCATCCTGGGCTGCATCAGGAAGCACATTGGCAGCAGGCTGAGGGAGGTGATGCCTCCCCTCTCCTCAGCCCTGGTGAGACCACGTCTGGAGTACTGTGTCCACTTCTGGGCTCCCCAGTAGAAGAGAGAGATGGAGCTCCTGGAGTGAGTCCAGCGAAGGGCCGCTAAGATGCTTAAGGGGCTAGAGCATCTCTCATGTGAGGAAAGGCTGCAAGAGCAGTGACTGTTCAGCCTGGAGAAGAGAAGAGAAGAGAAGAGAAGAGAAGAGAAGAGAAGAGAAGAGAAGAGAAGAGAAGAGAAGAGAAGAGAAGAGAAGAGGAGTGAGGGGGGATCTTATGAATGCATTTAAATATCTGAAGGGAGGGTGTAAAGAAGATAGGGCCAGACTCTTTTCAGTGGTGCCCGGTGATAGGACGAGAGGCAACAGGCACAAACAGAATCACAGGAAGTTCCTTCTGAACATAAGGAAAACCTGTTTTCTGTGAGGGTGAGTGAGGACTGGAACAGGTTGCCCAGAGAGGCAGTGGAGTCTGCATCCTTGGAGTTATTCAAAAGCTGCCTGGACAGGGTCCTGGGCAACGTGCTCTAGGTGACCCCACTTGAGCAGGGGGTTTGGACTAGATGATCTTAAATGTCCCTTCCAACCTCAACCATTCTCTGATTCTGTGACACTGTACCACTCCCAGGTCACCTATAATTAGCTGTCAGGTGGATTTTAGCAGGCACACATTGTCTGTTTGCTTCCTGATTTTTACTGTACGGATAATAAAGACAACAGTATTTCTGTGAACCCTTCTGAAATCCTTAAATGAAAGAAGCTTCATGAGAGCAGAATGATGTTCTCAAGTCACAACAGGACTCAAAAATGGAGTAAGCAAGGGAAGTTTCAGTGAAAGCTTCAAGAATATTCTGAGTGGGTCAAAGTTACTTTAACCACTTATATAGTGCATACCTGAATGTATGTTCTTTCTAAATTTACTTTAAAATGAGAATAATAGAAACAGTTATTCCTATTTTTATTTACAAAAACAGTGTGTGCATTTTGCAGGCCATTTTTCACACCTGGATATTTTTATGAGCTGGTATGCACATTTTTGCTTCAGTTCTGCAACCTGTGTGTACAACAGTGTATCACAAGTTTTTCACATCCCCACAGTTGTATTAAAACAAAATTATTTTGGTGTGAATGGAATATCATAGGGCCTCCACAATATATATTTCGTTGTGAGGTCATATTAAATTATTTTTGGTTTGATTAGTAATGTATTAGAGTTTTCTATCTAGAGAACAGAAGAGGGTACAACTTTCCTAGGAGTAGTTGGATTACTTTTCAGGAGAGTGTTAAAGCCATAGAAGTTTCTGGCAGTGATGTCTTCTTGAACGAATGCATTGTTATATGTGCCCTGAAGTCTTAGTCCTCAGTCAGCCTCTCTGGTAGCAGTACCCCATGCTCCCTCCTGCCTTCCCTTAGGCTTCTTTCCCCATGAAACCCAGGCACGTGGATGGGAGGTACACATGCAGGTCTCATCCTGGCAGAAAGAACATAGCTATACTAGAAGTTATTTAGTTTGGTTCAGAGTTTCTGGAATCAACCACATATTTCTCTGGATTTGAATGAGATCTTTGAGAGGAAGGACGTGTGGTAAACCTTTATATATATATATATATATATATATATATATATATATATATATAACTACTATATAAACACGATTTTCTGACTGGCACTGGGTTGTGCTTGAAAGTATGGGGTTAAGTCATGAACTACTGGACAGTCAGGAAAAACAGTGTGAGAGACAGAAAAGACTTCAGCATCAGATACCAAACCTTCAGAAACATAATTGACATATTTCATGACGGATGTGAATTTGGTTCATAATCAACACTAACAGGGTATAGAGAAGCCCTTCCAACCTCAATCATTCTGTGATTCTGTGATTCTAAATATTTGCCTTCTAGGGTTGAGAAGCCTACCAAAGGCAGGTTCACAGGATGTATACTGACTCAGGAACTGACCAAGAGAGGAAAATGCAAGCAATTTGTGACATGGCCCTTAAGAGAAGGCTGGTACGCTATGTCAAAAGCAAGAGTAAGTCATGTCTTTGTGTGGAGTAAGAAAAATAGGATGTGAATGCCAAGTCCTTTCATTATTTAAATTCAGTTTCTTGCAACTGGTTGACAAAATGAGTAGTGCTTCATTTTAAAGAGCTATTTGGGGGTGAAAAATAAGATTAAAAACAATCCAGAAGTTTTGTGGAAGATGTTGAGTCAGAAGGACTTTTTAAGAAAACATAGTTGATAACCAAGGGAAATGACCTGGATAGCCTGGTTTGGGAGATTTCTTTTTGTTTGTTTGTTTTTGTTTTTAAAAGTCACATGAAAAAGGTGCTGGAAAAGGATCTTAAAGGAACAGGCTACCCCTCTGGTCCTTAACAGAGTCATTCAATGGCAGAAGTTCCAGTCTGTTCCTTCTGTAACTCTGCTTCTGGTGATGAGTCTGATCCAAAGAATTTCAGGGCATGTTAGCAAGCTCATGAGGCAGATTCACGCAAGCAGAAAAATGGTTCAAATTCAGCACAGCTCTTAGAAGGCTTCTGGGAACCCCTTGATAATCACCATCAAACAGAAAGCAGCCCATATGAATGATATTTATGCCCCCAAAATCTTCCTTTTGATACTGAAATCACATAAAGCTTAATCCAGTGACACACTAAAAAAATCACATTAAAAAAATCAAAATAAGCTCCTCTTGATACTGAAAATATTGTATTTTAGAAACTCCACAAAAACCACTGCAGCCCAGAGAGAGCAAAGAGAAAATATGACTGCTCCTTTACCACTATAATATTTATTTGGAGGTGCTTTCAGGGCTATTTTTTTAAATGAAGAGTGGATAAAATACACTGGCAGTCCTGAAGCAAAAGTTAGAGACCAGGACTCCTTATTCTGGAAAGAGTATCTTAACCTTGGAGCAAAAGTTACTAGATGTTCTTTCTGGATTTATCAATATTGAAGACATTGGTTTAACAGTAGCAGAGGAACATTTAAGGTGATCTCTTTTTCCCTATATTTTTACAGCCTGGTGGAAGCCAGAATAAATCAATCAGATTTTGCAGAAAGTCTTTCTCCCACAGGAAAAAGCACAGGCCAGGACGGCCTAGGGCTGATATTAGGCCCAACTCACCAGCTCCCTTCACAGTTGCTCCACAGAGGGATATGAACTCTGCCAAAAGAAAGAGGTCTGGACCAATCCTTCCGGAAACTTCGTCCCCAGGAACCCCTCGGGGGACACGGGGACTGCTGCTCCAAACGCCGATGCACCCGCTGCTCACCTTGGGGCCCCCAGGGAGGGCGCAGAGCACCCCAAGGGGCAGGGGGCTTTCCCCAAGCACCGCCAGTGACTCCTGCCCCTTGAGAGCCTGGAACGCATGTGGACCAAAAGGCTCCGCTTGCCTCTGGGCTTACGCAGCCCAGGGTCAAAAGGACAATATGCACCAGGAGGGAGTGCAGGGGGCAGCGTCACCCTTTGTACGAGCACGGTGATGCTGGATCAGCCCATCGGGCTGTGCCCTGGGCAGGCTCCTGGGAGGAAGGGCTTGGCAGAGGACTCTGCTTCACCCTCCTCTCCACGCACAGAGACCGGGGAGACCCCTGGAGCCAGAGCAGGACCAGCAGCAGTAAGAAATCTCTGCTCATCCTCTGGTCCTTCCCAACCCTCTGCCTTGGTGACCTGCTGCCCTCCAGCTCCCTCCCTGCACTCAGCCCAGGCTCGTTGCAGGGAGGCAGAGGGGCGACAGACCACGCACCCCTCCCGGGGAGCCCAGCTGCCGCACTGCCCCAGGCCCAGCCCTGGCCACGAGGCCGCACTGCCTTCCCACCACCAGAAGAGCTCAGCTCCGCACGGTTGTTCCCCCACGCTCTGAGCCCCAGGCGTCACTGCCCTCTCCCTGCTTGAGAAACCCTGGTGTCTGGGGTGCGGGGGAGGCTCCCAGGACCATCAAAGCCCAGGGTGTTGGCAGGTCCCTGCTCCGCGCTGGGCCCTTGGGCTAGGCCGGGAGGGGGCTGATTTGCTGCAGCCCCCCTAGCAGGACCTGCCCCGGCTGGCTATAATGTGTATAAACAAAAATAGCTGATGGCAGCAGGCGGGTGGGGTGGGGGGTGGGGGGCGGAGGCGGTAAAAGACGATGGAGTCAGACTCCCTTAGTGGTCCACAGTGAAAGGACAAGAGGCGATGGGCACGCAAGGAAATATTGAAATTCCTTTTAACGGTAAGAAACCCCAATTTTTCTCTGAGGGGGATTAAGGGTCCTTTTCTTTCCCGCAATCGTTGCCCTGCCCTTTTGCATGGCGTGTTAGCAGTCCCTGCGCCCAGGACAGCTGCGGGACCTCCTCCGGGGTCAGCCCCTTGCTCCACGTCTTTCCCCAGAGCAAGCCCAGCTCTCCTGGAGTCCTCCGTGTTGACGGCGCTCGGTCCTCGCTGAGAGGGCCTGCACTTCCCTTTCGGAGCTAGGAGCTCGCCTGTCAGCACGAGCCCTGCTCCTCCGCCTCCTCCGCTGAGCTGAGGACTCGTAGCCTGCCGTGCCCAGGAATCCCTCGTGGAGCTCGTCGCCTTGCCTGGGAGAACTGCTGCGGGGCCCCTCTTGGGCAGGGGGAGGCTCCCTGTGTCTGCTTCGCCGCCTTCTCCTGCCACGCCTCCTTTGGTGCTCCCGCCTTGCTTCGCCCCACGCCGGTGGCAGAGCGTGCGCTGCGGGGGCAGAGCTGGCCACATCCCTGTCAGAGCTCTACAAGGTTTCCCTGGCAGAAGCTCTGGCTGCAGGAGCCCGTGCAGGGCTGGCGTAGGAGGGCCCCAGATCTTCATTCTCCCCAGGAGCCCGAGCCCTGCTCCACCACCACCACCTGCTCCTAGCTGGCAAGTCATGGCCCCTCATGTGCTGAAAACTCCTGTGGCCATCAGGGTCCCGCCTTGGGGACCTGCTTCGAGCCCTCTCTGGGGCCCCAGCGTGGCCACTGTCGCTGCCAGAGGAGCTCCTGTGCCGGTGGGCTGAAGAATGATGCCGCCTCCTTGCCGCAGGGCAGGAACGAAATCTGCCTCCTGGACGGCTGGCGGAAGAGCTGCTCTCTGAGCGCCCAACGCGGTACTCCTGGAAGTTGTCGTCAGCTCACACCGTGTGGAGGACAGAGTGAAAAGGCTGCTTGCAGAGCGGGCACTCGGCTTTGGTTTCCGACCACTGCCGGATGCAGCCAAAGCAGAAGCTGTGCAAGCAAAAGGCGACGTAGGCAGCGTTGTCAAGCGTGTCCAGGCAGATGGGGCACCGCACGTCTTGAGAGGCGTCTGGGGCCATTGCCTGCTGCAGCTGGCTCGCGCTGGTGCCAGGGGAAAAGCCGCCATCCTGAGGCAAGTTGTCCTCTGACGACGTCATGACCTACGAAGGAGGAGATGTAGAGCTCATGACATGTCCTCGAGACTAAAAGAGGAGAGAGCAGCAAAGCTGTGGAAACCGAGAGCAAAAGAGGCAACCACCAGGAGACAATCAGAGGGGACTCAAGTGACACAAGGGGCATCTTCCTCAGCTCCTCCTCGGAGGGGAGGCGTGGGGATTGACGTCCCCGACAAGTGCGCGCAGCTGTTGCGAAGGCAGAAAAGCGGTTTCCGAATACTCAGCAATGGCAGCTCCGGGCTGGGAGTTGGGCAGGGTGGAAACAGAGCTTCCCAGGACCTGCTGGCATCCCCACCCGGCAGAGCCCACCTGTGCTCTCACTCGACAGCCAGCCCTCCCCTGCCCACAAAGTGTTTGCTTGAGGCCCTGGCGGGGGAAGAGCTGGCGGTCCCAAGCAGGCCCCTGGCCCCACGCTGCTGGCCACACTGCCCGCCTGATTGGCAGCAGCTCGGCTCACCTGCACACGTCTGTCCCTGGGCGGCAGGGAACACGCTGCACGCCTTCAGGGCTGCCCAGTGCCCCGACACCCTCTGGGCACCCTGGGCCGTGGGACAGAAGCCCTGCGGGGTCTACAGCCCCCAAGTCAGCCAGAGTCAGGCAGAGCTGCTGCTGGCCACAGAGCAAAGCCCCAAACACCAAGCCGCGACCCTGCCGGCCACGGACTGCCTCGCGTGCTGCCCAGCAGGGAGCTTGAGGCAAAGTGAGCGGGGCCTAACTCTGCGGCTGCCTGAAAGGAGTGATGTCACGGCAGTCACAGGAACTCTGCAGTGAGGTCACAGGGGTTCTGGGGGCCGCGCCCAGGAGACCCCCAGCCTCAGACACATACCCTGGGCTTGGGAAGTCCATTGCACAGCCCGCTTCACACCTCTGTCTTTGCCTGTTTGGTTTTTTTTTCTAGGCGGGCCTGTTGCTGCTTGGGCCTGTGCCAGAATTTGCGTGGGCTTGAATGGCAGTGTGGGGCGGGATTTTTGCAGAAGTCTCAGGCTTGCTGAGAGATTTTCCCTCGTCTCCTCTAGCAGCAGAGTTCAAGCCAAACGCTGCCAACCAGCAGGGTGGCAAAATTGAGCCAGACTCCTGCCTGCGACCTAGGCAACTTCCTCTGCCAAGCAGAAAAGCAACATCTTCCCTCTGTTGCCCACATGCCCTGCACCATGAAAAGGTGTGCCCTGCGTTGGGGGGGAGTTGGTTCCTTTTTGGAAAAAAGCCCAGCTGGGCAAGAGCCTGGGGATGTATTTGACGCCAGGGGAAAAAAGCCAAAGAGGGCAGGTTAGCTCTCAAGTGGCATCTGGCGGCATTGCCTGGTGCAGCTGGCTTGTGCGGGCTCCAGGGAAAGAGCCACCATTGTCCGTCCACACAGCTCATTGCAGCTCCCGGGCCCGGTGGCTTCCTGCCTGCCTCCCTGTCTCCATTGCCTCTGGCCCCACCGGAAGAAACCTGCGAGCAGCGTGCAGCGCGGGCTGGGCACGGGTCTGCGTGCCGCATGAGGGGCTGCAGGGCAGCAGGAACAAAGCTGTCTTTTCTGTTCTTTGGAGCACCCTGCAGTGTAGAAGCGTTAGCAGAAAGTTAGCAGGGGGATGGCCCAGAGCTGCGCCCAACTCCCCTTTCATGCAGGCGACCTGAGCTTGTAGCGGCTGGGGAAGACGAGGCTCTTCTCCAGGGCCACTGCGGGGGGGGGGGGGGGGGGGAGAAGCTATGCTGGCGCTGCCTGTACAGCAGGCGTTGGGTGCCTGTCCCCGAGGAGGTGGGCAAAGCAGCAGGTGTGGAGCAGCCCCAGAGGCCTCTCCATAGTTTTCTGTGTACCCCGGCTGTCTCCCTGTGGTTTTAGTGCCCCCAGTTTCCCTCACGGTGCCCCCTCAGATCCCGCCATTGGGGAATTGAGCCTCCCAGGGCCCTCCCTCTGTGTGGCTGCGCCTAGGAGACCCCCAGCCTCAGACACATACCCTGGGCTTGGGAAGTCCATTGCACAGCCCACTTCACACCTCTGTCTTGTCCTTCTTGTTGATGGCGCTCGGTCCTCGCTGAGAGGTCCTGCACTTCCCTTTCAGAGCCGGGAGTTCGCCCGTCAGCATGAGCCCTCCTCCTCCGTCTCCTCATATGCTCCTCCACCTCCTCATATGCTCCTCTGCCTCCTCCTATGCTCAGTGCATCTCTAACGTGTGAAGCTCACCTTTCAAGGGCCAGAGCCACAAATAGCATCAATCAGTGGCGTTACCTCCTTCAGCTTCATGGAGCTCTGTCAGATTTGACCACCAAAGAGATGACCTTGATTTCTTAAGAGCTGGTAAAACAGGAGATGGCATTTAAAATGCCAACTAAGGCTAAAAGGAGAAAAATACTCCTGTGTTTCCCATTTCTTTTTTCTGACGTATTCGTGTGAGCTCATCAAACTGAGATTCTCCCATTAGACCACAGTGGTTCCTTCTGTTGTTGATCGTGGTAGTGCTGGGACATTTGTGGCCTGAATCCCCGGTGTCTCTGCAGGGATCTTGGCTGTAGTTGAGGTGCCTGAGATGCGTTACACGCAGTGACGGCTGAATGGCAGGCTTGTTTCTCCACTACCCCCAAAGAGAGGAGGGCTAAGGATCCTGTGCTGCTGTTTCTTTCCTCCCCACTGTGTGGTGACCTGAGAGCTTGTAACTCATCCTAACTTCCTCTCATGCCCTGCTGACTCATCAGCTCCAGAACTGTTGCCACAGGTCTTGAATAGAAGAGGAAATCCTGAGTGTCCAATGCAGAAAATGCTGTAAAAATAGGAGAACTCCAACACCGGTGAGGAGGCACTCTAGCAGAAAAGGGGAAGAAGACCTTTGTCTCTGTGCTATTAACCTCTGATGCACATGAATTTGCAGCAGCAGGTGGAGGCACTTGGCAATTGCATCAGCTGGAATTGTCTCTCTGCAGCAATGCTGTGTCATCGTATTCGTACACGATGTGGAGTTCCTCAGCAGTTCAGGAGATGCAAGCCTTAAGGAGAGACATGAAATAAAGTTCTGTTTGCACTTTGTCAAGGCTCTTCAGAAGATTTCTTAGGAAGGCAAATGTGACTCTCGCAATTGTGGCCACAATCACTTTGCACTGAACATTCTCCTCTACCTAAATTCTGTTGTTAGACACATATTTGGTGCCACTCCCTCATCTCCTGTCCCTGTGAAATACATGTCATAGTCCTGCTGCTTTTCAGTAGAAGGAAAGAGATTCTTGTTTGGGGGCCCAGTCCTACCACCAGCTGTGCCCAGACATGCTTTTGCCTCTGCTCATAGTCCATCGACTTAATCCAGCTGACATGGGGCCCCCATGCACGTGTGCACATTATGGTCACTTGTGGCAGTCCTGCCGCCTGCATCCTGTAGGATCTTGTGAAATGAAAGACTTTACAAAGTCCTGTCTGAGGCATAGCCCTTGTTAGTCCCTACAGTATTCTGGGTTCCCCTATCACTATGGATACCAAGATGCTAGTGATAAAGTAAGAACAATGCAACTATGAATGAAGACTACTGTAACTGCACTAAGATTACCTTCACCAGCTTCACACTAATACTGTAACCAACAGCTAGCTATCCTAATACTGCATTGTAACAGTAACTACCCCACCCTAAGAATAATAAATATGCCCTAAGTATAACAAGAATAAATATAGCAAATAATACTAATACTAACTATAATTAATGATAACTTTAACTAGTAGCTTCCCAAAGTATAATGAAGAATAACTGTATCCCACACTTCTAATACTCTAGCTGCCCTAAGAATACTGTAATTAAGTGTAACTAACTACACACTGAGAATACAATAACCAACTGCACACTTACTATCCTAACATTATCCTATAAAATTAACTAAACTATATCCATAAAAGATCCTCGGCAACGGTGGTGGGAACTGTTCCTGGGTGATGTCTCCATCCCACAGTGGAGGTGGAGGGGAGCCCTGGGAGGGACATGCCCCCCTGTCTCTGGCAGGCAGATCCTGAGGCCCAGCTGCCAGGGGCAGGCCAGGAGGTGATGCACGGCTCGGCGAGTCTCAGCCTCCCCCGGTGCCTTTGGCCCAGCTCCCCCCAGCCAGGCATCAGTGCCAGTGTGGCCTTCCTGGGGGAGCTATGCCCTGGCTGGTGGGGAGCGGGGGACCCTCCTGCTGGGCTAGCCCCTCCTCCTCCTCTTTGGCTTGGCAGACAGGGTGCAGGGCAGGCTGCGTCTCTAGCTCGTCCACCTCCATGGGCTCCTCCTCCTCCAGAGGGTTCACCTCCATGGGCTGTGGGGTGGCTGCAGTGATCCCAGATGTTTCTGCCCACCTTCCTCTTCATCTGCAGTGCTGCCTTCCTCCTCTCCCACAGTGGCTCTGCCTGGCTGATGCCTGGAGCCCCCATTGCAGGCGGGAGCTGAGAGCTCGATCCCAGACCCTCTCCCACCGCTGGCCTGGTCCCCACTCTGGAACAGCAGCACTGAGGTCACTGCTGACACAAGGAGACTGTGGTGATGGCACGCCTGGCTTGACTCTGCGCCGCAGGAGGATCTTGGGGGCTGGAGTGTGCCCCCATGGGGAGGGGACCATGGGGCTGCAGGCTGTTCTTCTTGGGACCCTTCACATGGGCTGTCTTGCTTGTTCGAGGGAACAGCTGCTCAAGAAGTGCCCCCAGCAATGGGAGGCAGGAAAGCCACAGTCAGCAAAAGTCCCTCCCTTGCAGGAGCTAGGAACAGAAGCAGAAGAGTCAGCTCATTTGGGAGAGGTGAAAGAGTTGCCTGGTAGTGAATGGCTTTACTAAACATGAGCTGGAGGGAGAAATGCAATTAATGCCTCCAAGTAGGGGCAGGAGGTAGTACTTAAAGTTCTCCTAAGTCAGAAAACCCCATCTCAGGGAAGAGGGGAGAGTTTTGTAACACATTGGGATGTTTCCATCCCATGGGAAAACACAGGGCAGTTTGGGTCTACTGCCTCTCAGGATGGGAACTGGTCCCAGAATACCCTTCTGTGCCCCAGGATGGAAATTCCTGAGAGCCTCTGTGTTAAATACACTGTGGTCATGGGGTGAGGAGGGAGAGGCTCTGTGCCACGACCTTACCCTGCTTCGAGCGGAGATATTAGGGAAAATGTCAGCTGCATATTCCTGCAAAACCTGGGGGAAGGGACCTTGCAAAAGGACCCAGTGCCATATGGGGATACAAAAAACCTGGGGGATTGGGATGAGGCAGGAGAGCGGCAGTGTGTAACTGCCCCATGGACAGAGGGAGGCAACCCCCAATGTGCAACTGCCCTCCACACAGGGCGCAGGCAGAGGGTGAGGGAAGACCTTCCCTTCCCAAATGACATAGTGGCTGACGTCCTTTCCTGTAACTAACAGGGTCCTCTCACAGTCAAACCACCTTGTCATCATTTGGCATAGTTTTCTAAGTCTAATTATTAACCTCTGGTATAAATCTTGGATCAAAGTTAGGTAACTTGGACTGTGTAGCTGGCCCAGCTGTATTCACTGATATTCAACTTCTGGGAATATCAGAGAGAGGCATGCTGAAGGCAGAGAATGCTTATTAGGGTGTTGGTATGAAACAGATGATCAAAATTACTGACTTTTTACCTTCAAGAGCCGGGTTCTGGATCGGTAGTCCTAGGAGAATGATTATGTGAAAGGAACACTAATAGGCGCCACATAGGCAAGCATGGGACTCAGGACGGTGCAGCCCATAGAAGAGGGGTTTGCTCTGGGGTGCTGCCCGCGAGTTAGGGGCCCCGGTGCTGGAGTCTCCACACTGTGGGGTTGCTGTAGTCCTCCAATGACCCCATGAGTGCTGAGCAAACCTAGTCAGCAAAGGAGAAGTGACACTGTAGACTCACACCATAAGCATCTAGGTGCTGTGGAACTTTACACTGTTGAACACCCATACTGGTCTCTGTTGGTATGCGTACTGTTATCAGCTGTGGCCATCTGTTCTATTGTGTAACTGTGGTCTGGCATTGATCGACTGGATAGTGAACTAAACCTGGGAAGGGTAAAAGAAAGTAAGCCGCACACCTCTGTGTGGACTTGGACTCACTGTCAGTTGGCCTGCAGACCCCACCCATCAGTGGGGATGCCCCGATGCCAACTGCCAAGAAGAACCTGATACATCCTGGCACACCTTGAGCATGGTGAGAACAATCTGAGGAAAACTATACCAGAGGGGTGGCCTATAAGGACAAGGAAAGGGCGAGAACGGTCATTGTACCCTGCATCTGTGGCTTAAGCATAGAGCTCTGATATGTAATATATATATTTTTAGTTCTATTATATTTCTAGCTTTACTATACTTTTAGCTTTGTTATACTTGCAGATTGTTTGGTGTTGATTGTTTAGTATTGTCCAGTGTCTGTCATATGTGTAGAACCGCTTAGCTCTAATAAATTCTTATACTTGACAAATGATGATCTCTCAAGTTCAGTACAACTAACCCTGGAATCCAAAAGAACCCCTCTAGTGGCGCCTCACAAACACACAATAATAGTGGGTAAATATGGCCTATGAATAATCATCATTTTGCTTGACCCAGATAACAACCAGTAAAGGAGATATGTATAAAAACTTTTATGGCGTCTGGTAGCAATGATCTGAGCTAAGTAAAGGAACTGTGTAAATATACAGCTGTATATCCTATCCTATCCTATGCTGCAGTGGACTTTCAGCACCTGTGTTTGGGCCCACAGTATCACATGAGAAATGAGTACACAGTGTAAATACGCTTGTTTAGCCCCTTTTGACCCCTTGAGTTGAAGGGGTGTCAAGCCCATCCCAAAACTGCAGGGCCAGTTTTGCCAGGGAGTCAAGGCTGGTCCTCCTCCTGCAAGCCGGGACAGCACTGCCCCAGCCTCTGCTGTGCAGGATGTCTCAGGTCCCCTTTGTGCCTCCCGCCAACCTGAGACAGAGGTACCTGTGCTTTAACCACGGAAGGACTTGCCCCTCCACCAGGTCCCCAGCCTCTGCCCCTGGGGCCATCTGTGGTGCTTGCCCTTCATGCCCTCAGCCGCCTCGGTGTTGCTGGTGTGAAGGCCAGGGGGGATTCGGGCTCCGTGGCTGATCCCCACCATCTGCCCATGGCCTGCTCCTCCAGGAGGGTGTGCAGCTCCTTCAGCTTTTTGAAGGTCCCAAAGCCGCAGGGCCCCATACAAAATGTAGTCTGTCATGCTGCTAAACATTTTGAGGGATGCTGCTGAGGAAACAAACCATCCGGTGGGCATCCAGCAGGATAAGAACAGTTACTTTGCCTTGAAAAGTGTCTCTGTTAGTTATTCTCTTGCCCTTGCAGTGACTGGCCCTGCACAACATTCATTTTTTCTTTACAAAATGCAGGTGTGGGAATCAAGCAGCAAGACCTCAATGCATGATGACGGCTGTGCTGAGGGGCTTCTGTCACACCAGCATGCACAGGACACAAAAGGTATCTCCAGGAGTCATTGTATCCCTCACCATCTCCCTCCTGGGTTCAGGATAGTCTGCAGAGCTCTTCTAAGCCCTCCCTGCAGACCCTCCCGAAATCTGGGTGCTGCATGGCAGCACCTGGCTGTGGGCGAGGGCAGGGAGCTGCTGGTGCCCAGCTCTGGGCTCTGGGGAAGAGGCCCAGGGCTCTGAGCGGGGAGCTGACAGCAGGCTCCCAGGAGGCTGCTGGTGGCAGTGCAGCCCCAGCCTGGTCCTTGCCCTGGGGACGTGTGCTGGTGGAAAGGGCCTGGCCAGGAGGCAGCGACCTGCCTGGGGAGGCAGCAGGAGCACTGCTGGGTGCAGTGCAGGAGGGGAGAGCAGCGGGTGTTGTTGAGCTGACTTCAGGAAGGCCTCCCATGACGTCTTCATGGACACACTGATGAAGTACAGGCTGGCTAAAGGGAGAGGGAGGTGGACTGAACCCTGGATGAGCTGGAAAGGAACTTTGCAGAGAAGGACCTGGGCAGAAATGATCTCACGGCCTCAAACAGCAGCAAGGTGCCTGAAGCTGGCCTATAATATACTAAGGCAGAAGTGTCCTCATAACCAGCAATTCAGCCATGTTCCTGCTGCTGGCCTATCAGGTTCTGAGTCCAAAGTGAACTCACAAGCAGGAAAACCAGCAACGAACCTGCTGCTGGCCTGTCAGGTCCTGAGGCAGGAGTGATGTCACAGTCAGCATCAAAGCCATGTGTCTGCTGCTCTCCTATCAATTGTCAAGGTCAATAATTCTAATGAAATATACTCAAACACCATTTGAAGCAGTTTTCCTAATCATCCTGTCCATTATGTGGCAAATGCAAACATAACCAACAATTTGAAGAGGTCGTTACACTAACTCACTCTTGGGTGAGATTTCAATAAAGGTTAGCATCCCAAGCATCAAAATTAAAATCAGAATTAGGCTTATAAAAGAGTCTGAGCATTTTTAAATTCTTAAAGTTTAGGCTTCTATCAGATGATTAATATGAGAAATAAGGCACATAACATTACAAAAAGGGTAATGCTCTGGAGAATTTCTAAATTCTAATACCTTTCCAGTAGTTCCCACAGGTTAGTATTATTCATTCTTCACAGTCTTAGGATGTAACAGTTTTTTCACAGGTTAGCACATGACTGGTAATATAAACCTCAATATAGAGTCCCAAAATAAAGTTGTTTTTCTTAAAACAAATAAAGTAGCAAGAAGTTCAGGTAGTAACAACTGGGTCATTAAAGGCTCCTCGCGGGGCTGTAGATGGTGCTGCTGTTGGCGCTTGGTGGAAGAAAGCCCATCTGGGCCATGCAGCTCTGTGGTGGCAGCGGGTGTCGCCTGCTCTGAGTCTGCCGATGCTACGACCTTTTTACACCAGGAAGTGTGGCCCCAGCTAGGCAGCCCTTGCACTGTGTTGCAGTGTTGGGAATTAACAGCACCGGATAAGGTCCTCTCCAATGTGGCCACAGTGTGTGTTTCGCTGGTGTACCTTAGTGTAGCCCCAGTCTTCTGCTTCCAGGGAGCAACAGACAACAGTGGCGGGTGCCGGTGAGGCTTCTCTCACCTGTGCATGGAAAGACCTTACACATCTCATTAATGCCTGGCAATATTTTAGAAGGGCGTCACCTGTCAATGGCAAGGTTGTTGCGCAAGAGTTAAGGGTGCTCTGCGAGGCAGCCACATGGGGCTGCCCGTTCAGATCTCAGGAAGTGAGAGCCCATGTTTCCTAGTCACCATATTTATTATACATGCTAACATGAGAGGTAACACATCCAGCCATTTCAGACCAGTCTCTGTGCAAATCTTCACCAATTGGTTTTCAAAATGAAGCTTTTCTTATCTAGAGCCCCACTGGATTGGGGGTGATGAGCACAATGAAACCTTTGTTCCATTTGTGGGACTGCACAAATTTTCTACATTACTTGTGCGATAAAATGGGTCCCCCTGTCACTATCTAAAGTTAGGGGAATACCAACCCGAGGAATTAGTTCTCTCAGGAGCTCTTTTCTTTGCACCAGCTGTGGCATCTGCATGCCTTCAAGGCGAGGCCTCAACGCATCCTGGGAGCACATCTACAATGACAAGGACATATTCAAAATTACATGAAAGTTTCTAGCAACTTTAGTGTCACTTCCAAAAGCATTGCGTAATTCAAATCATACCTTTCAATGGAAGTTACATTACATACCTATGTGTTATCAGGCAGCTTATACACACTGAGGTGAGTTCAGTCACTTCTGGATATTGGGTGAGCACACAAGCACAGCCGGATCCCACGTAAATGATTACAGAAACAATAAATTTCATGTTCGCATCTGGTTAGATTTTGAGCTAAACAGTGATCTGGTGAGTGAAAGCTGATATCTACTCATGCTGAATTCACACACACATAAGTGATTCCCTTCTGGCTGGTGTCCTTCCAAAGAGGTGGTCTGGGATGTTCCCCCCTGCTGGGCCACCATTGTCGCTGGGGTAGGGCTCCTGTTGCAGAAACACTCCTGCTGCATGTTTCTAAAATCAACTAGTCATCTCCTTCAAAACAAAACAATTTTTTCATCAGACTGATACATGACTACATATCATATGCATAGGGAGTGTTTTGATATCCCCATAATTGGGGAACCTTTGTTTTTTCCACCCATCTGAAGACCATCAATTGGAATATTTTATCATTAATTATCCCCTCCTCAAACCTTCATATACACATGCTGAATCCAGTTTTTTCAGCCTTTCAAATATTGGCAGCCCTTGGTTAGCATTCCTTTGTTTCAATCCTTTTTTCCATTTTTTGATACCCCTCCTAATTTTTTTTTTCAGGGCATGTATTCCCATACACTTACTTGAGAACACAGCACTAAATTTAATAACACTAACCCTGAGTGTAAACTGCTTCTTTTATGTTTATACCTTTTAAATTTGCTCTGCTTGGACCTCTTGATCCAGCTGCTTTACCTCTGACAAGGGAGAGGTATTCTTTTGCATGTGTCTCTTTTCCGTACTTCTAAACCTGTCTGGAAAGCATGGGAAAGGAGCCACAGAGAAGATGCTTCTCTCTTCTCTCCCTGCTTCTGCACCTGCAGGGTTCACACCAGGCCTGGGACTCCTGGTATCCTTTTTACACAGTGCTTCCTCCCTATGGCTCTTTCCCAGTCCCACTGCTGCACATCATTGCTAGCAGATATTATAGCCCAGGCTGCTTCTGACCTGTTGCAATTGGTGAGTGCCACAGCCTGGCCTAGCTCCAGTGTTTTATCCTTCCTTAAAGCCTCCTGCTGATTCACAAATGCCTCTGCTGGCTCTGCCTGTGGAGGGGTTGGTGTCCCTGCCCAGGCCCCTTGCAGCTGCCCTGGCACACAGGGCAGCTGGAGCTGTGCAGCGGCGGCGGCAGCAGCACCACGTCCTCACGTGTCTCTGTCCTCCCAGCAGCGCTGGCTACTCCTGCTGGAAAATTCAACCTTTTCCTCTTTGTTTCTCTTGTAAAAGACCATTTAACGCTCTATTCCTTTCCTGCTTTTGCTCTGTCGGAATAGCCCTCTTAACGTGCACTGGCTGTCTGTGTGACATTGGTGATGTGGCACCTCTGGTATTATAGGGGGAGGGCAAGGGAACTCTAAGACACCCTCCCTAGTCTCTTCCTCCTCCTGTAGCGATTCTTTGGGGAGCAAAGGGAATAAGAGAATGCTAGCATTAGCAGGGATTCAATGTTTTTCTAACTATCCCGTAGGGTACTTTCCTTGAGCTTTTAATTTTTCCTGAGTCTCACAAACTTCTACTTTGGGATTCTCTTTTTCTTTCAGAGGCCTCCTTGTACCAATCAAAAATTGCATCCCACTGACCTTGGGGTACCTTAGGTCCCCTGTTCGCTGCCTCGCAAATAAGTAAAACGCAGCGTCTGTTCACTGCCTTGCAAACAAGCAAACTGCTTCATCTCTTAGCTGCCTCGCAAAAAAGCAAACCTCTGCATCTGTTCACTGTCTTGCAAACTAACCGCTGCACCTGTTTGCTGCCTCGCAAACTAACAAACCACTGCGTCTGTTCGCTGCCTCACAAACAAGCAAACCACTACGGCTCTTCGCTGCCTCGCAAACAAGAAAAAAGCTGTATCTCTTCGCTGCCTCGCAAACAAGCAAACCGCTGCATCTATTCACTGCCTTGCAAATAAGCAAACCGCTTCATCTGTTCGCTGCCTCGCAAACTAACCACTGCATCTCTTTGCTGCCTCGCACACAAGCAAACAGCTGTGACTGTTTGATGCATAGCAAATTAACCGCTGCGCCTGTTCGCTGCCTCGTAAACTAGCAAACCACTGCCTCTATTCGCTTCCTTGCAAAATAACTAACTGCTGCATCTATTTCCTGCCTCACAAACAAGAAACCCGCTCTGTCTGTACGCTACCTCACAAACAAGCAAACTGCTGCGTCTGTTTGCTGCCTTGAAATTAACTAAACGCTGCGTCTGTTTGCTGCCTGACAAACTAACTAACTGCTGTGTCTCTTCGCTGCCTCGAAAACGAACCACTGCGCCTGTTCGCTATTTCGCAAACAGGCAAACCGCTGCATCTATTCTCTGCCTCGGAAACAAACTAACAGCTGCGTCTGTTTGCTGCCTCACAAACTAACTACCTGGTGCGTCTGTTCGCTGCCTCCCAAACTAAACACTGTGTCTATTCGCTGCTTTGCATATATGGATACCACTGCGTCTATTCTCTACCTGGGAAATAAACCAGCCGCTGCGTCTGTTCGCTGCCTCGCAAACTAACTAACCATTGCGCCTCTTCGCTGCCTCGCAAACAAGCAAACCGCTGCATCTATTCTCTGCCTCGAAAACTAGCTAACCGCTGCGTCTCTTCGCTGCCATGCAAACTAGGGAGCCCCTGCGTCTTTTCGATGTGTAAGAAAGTAACCACTGCGCCTCCTGGCTTCCTCACAAACAAGGAAACCGCTGCATCTGTTCACTATCTCACAAACAGAAAAGCTGCTGCGTCTGTTCTCTGCCTCACAAATTAACTAAGCGCTGCACCTGTTTGCTGCCTCGCAAACTAGCTAACCGCTGTGTCTGTTCGCTGCTTTGCAAAACAACTAAGCGCCGCGCCTCTTAGCTGCCTCTCAAACTAGCGAGCCCCTGCGTCTGTTCACTGCCTAGCAAACAAGGAAACCGCTGCATCTGTTCGATGCGTAGGAAACTAACCGCTGCGCCTCCTGGCTGCCTCACAAACAGAAAAGCTGCTGCGCCTCTTCACTGCCTCGCAAACTAGCGAACCCCCGCATCTGTTCCATGACTAGCAAACAAGCAAACTAGGGAGCCCCTGCATCTGTTCGATGCGTAAGAAACTAACCGCTGCGTCTATTCCCTGCCTCACAAACTAACTGCTGTGTCTGTTCGCTGCCTCGCACACAAGGAAACTGCTGCGTCTCTTCGCTGCCTCGCAAACTAGCAAGCCCCTGTGTCTGTTTGATGCGTAGGAAACTAACCGATGCGCCTGTTCACTGCCTCGCAAACAAGGAAACCGCTGCGTCTATTCCCTGCCTCTCAAACTAACCACTGTGTCTGTTCGCTGCCTCTCAAACTAGCGAGTTCCTGCATCTCTTCCCTGCCTCACAAACAGACAAGCTGCTGTGTCTCTTCTATGCCTCACAAGCAAGCTAACCACTGTGCCTCCTCACTGCCGTGCAGACAAGCACAGCCCTGCGACTGTTGGCAGTCTGGCAAACAAGCAAGGCGCTGTGTCTATTCCCTGCCTCGCAAACTAACCCCTGCGCCTCCTCGTGCCTCGCACACAAGGAAACCGCTGCGCCTCTTTGCTGCCTCGCAAACTAGCGAGCCCCTGCATCTGTTCCATGCCTAGCAAACAAAGAAACCACTGCGTATCTTCGCTGCATAGGAAACTAACCACTGCACCTCCTTGTTTCCTCGCAAACAAGGAAAGCACTACGTCTCTTTGCTGCCTCGCAAACTAGTGAGCCGCTGCGTCTGTTCGATGCGTAGGAAACTAACCACTGCACCTGTTCGATGTCTCACAAACAAGGAAACTGCTGCGTCTCTTCGCTGCCTCGCAAACAGAAAAGCTGCTGCGTCTGTTCTCTGCCTCGCAAAATAACTCACCACTGTACCTCCTCACTGCCTCACAAACTAGCGAGCCCCTGCATCTGTTCCACGCCTAGCAAACAGGAAACCGCTGCCTCTCTTCCTTGCCTTGCAAACAGACAAGCTGCTATGTCTCTTATATGCCTCGCAAACAAGCAAACTGTTGTGACTGTTGACAGTCTGGCAAACAAGCAAGCTGCTGCGTCTATTCACTGCCTCGAAAACTAACCCCTGCACCTCCTCGCTTCCTCGCAAACAAAGAAACTGCTGCGCCTCTTTGCTGCCTCACAAACTAGCAAGCCCCTGCATCTGTTCCATGCCTAGCAAACAAGGAAACTGCTGCGTCTGTTCGCTGCGTAGGAAACTAACCGCTGCACATCCTGGCTGCCTCGCAAACAAGGAAAGCGCTGCGTCTCTTCGCTGCCTCACAAACTAGCGAGCCCCTGCATCTCTTCACTTCCTCACAAACAAGGAAACCGCTGCATCTCTTCTCTGCCTCACAAACAGACAAGCTGCTGCGTCTGTTCTCTGCCTTGCAAAATAACTAATCGCTGCATCTCTTCACTGCTTTGCAAACTAGCGAGCCCCTGTGTCTGTTCCATGACTAGCAATCAAGCGAGCCCCTGCATCTGTTCACTACGTAGGAAACTAACCACTGCACCTCCTGGCTTCATCGCAAAAAAGCAAACACTGCGTCTCTTCACTGCCACACAAACTAGCGACCCCTGCACCTCGTTGCTGCCTCGCAAACTAGCAAGCCCCTGCATCGGTTCCATGACTAGCAAACAAGCAAACCGCTGCGTCTAGTTCGATGCGTAACAAACTAACCACTGCGTCTATTCCCTGCCTCGCAAATTAACTGATGCGCCTGTTGGCTGCCTTGCAAACTAGCGAGTCCCTGTGTCTCTTCCCTGCCTCACAAGGAATCAAACCGCTGTGTCTCCTCCATGTCTTGCAAGCAAGCAAACTGCTGCACCTCCTCGCTGCCGCACAAACAAGCACAGCCCTGCGACTGTTGGCAGTCTTGCAAACAAGCACATCACTGTGTCTGTTCCCTGCCTCGCAAAATAAGTAACCACTGCGCCTCTTCGCTGCCTCACAAACTAGCAAGCCCCTGCATCTGTTCGCTGCCTAGCAAACAAGGAAACTGCTGTGTCTCTTCGCTGCCTCACAAACTAGTGAGCCCCTGTGTCTGCTCTCTGCCTCGCAAACAAACTAATCACTGCGCATGTTCACTGCCCTGGAAACTAACTAACCGCTGTGTCTTTTCTGTGCCTTGCAAAGTAACTAATCACTATGTCTGTTCGCTTCCTCGCAATCAAGCAGACCGCTGCATTTGTTCGCTGCCTCGCAAACAATCAAGCTGCTGTCTCTTTGCTCACTCACAAGCGGGTGTGTCTGTTCACTGCCACTTAAGCTAAGTAACCGCTGCGTCTCTTCACTGCCTCACAAACAAGCAAACCGATTCGTCTGTTCACTGCCTTGCAAACAAGCAAACCAGTGCATCTATTTGCTGCCTCGCAAACTACCTAATCACTGTGTCTGTTTGCTGCCTCGCAAACAAGCACGCTGCTGCGTCTGGTCGCTGCCTCACAAACCAAAGAGATGGGAAAGAAAAAGGTGGCATGTGTGCCATCCTAGGGGCTGTTTACTAGCAGCCCAACAAGCCAGTCAGACCTGTTGAAAAACTAAGGAACAGTTACAAGAAAAGGTGCAAGACTGCGTAGATCTTGAAAGAGAATGGAAATTAGAGGAAATTAGGTGCTGGTGGCTTCCCTGTTTTCCAACTAATGAAATAAACTGATACAATGAAAGAAAAGGGCTCCTGCCATGTATTGAGGGAAGAAAGTGGGGAAGGACCCCAGCTCTCCTTCTCTCCCAGTCTTGCTGCTCCGTAAGAGTAGTGCTGGAAGCTGATGTGATATTTGCTCTTGTTCATGTATTTAACATGGGTTGTAGCCAGATGTAGCATGGCAAAAAGCCTTTCTTAACTGGGCGGTGGTTTCATCAGAACTGAATGTGGCAACATTGAAACAACCCATTTCTGTCATTCTCTGCTTCTCTCAGGCGTTACAGACCAGCAGAAAATGCTCGTGACCAGGACAGACCCATGAAGCARGCCAGTGCAGAGGTAACTTCTGTTGTTCATTATTTCTTTTTTAGGGAATGTTAAGTATTTTCAGCCATAAATGTTTGCACTCTTACATGTGCGGTGTTGAGTAAAGAATGTCCTCATCCCAGTTGTTTCTTCCATGGGAAGGAGCAGCATTCTTCAACAAATGGCACTTTCACGGAGGTTTCCTGCTGTCATTATTTTGTTTCTGTGTCATTCTGAGCACTCTGCCCTCTGCTATTTTAATCCTTTGCCTCTTCTCTATTGGGTAACCCTTGAAAGTCCCCAGTGCACAGGCTTAGTTGACTGACAGTACGAGGTTGCAACATGTGTTTAGTCTCCTCTTAGGTGTTTTGTGAGATATGTGGTGCATCTTTTTGACTTTCTGCTGTGATAAGGACCGAGATGAGAAATACAAGCTTAACCGTGGAAATGAGAATTACTAGTCTCAATCTCAACTGAAGAGCTGTATAGGGAGGCTTTGCTGAGCTGCTTAATGCTTGCTCAAACCAAAGCAACTTTGTGGCTCTCTTGGCTCAATTTAACTGTGGAAGCAGTGGCACATGGGTGCACATTTCGAAAGCAGCCATCCCTAAAARGGAACTTGGGAGTATGGAAAGGAAGGAATTTGCTGGTTGATGGTGAGTACAAAATATTCTTCAATTTTATTCTGGAGCAAGACTTTTTGCATTGTCTGCTAGTCAAACAATCTGACTTTGCTTAACAGGCTTTGACAAGCCTTGTTTAGCTGACTGCTGCGCACAGGTTCATGTGCTCTATACTTTGTCTCATGAGCCCTTTCCCCTGTAATTGTGTTTTTTCAGGCCATAGTGAGAGGGGTTATTGCTGCATTTGAGGATATCATGAGCAGTGCTTTCAACCTCGCTGTCACCTGTGAGGATGTCCACCCACTAAGGAAGCTTTGCTGACTCTGGGATGAGGTAAAATTGCTGCAGTGCAGTGGTGTTTTCATGCAGCGTATATTGAAAAATACCCCTTGACTGTGTATGTGAGTTTTCTTTTCCAAGTTCTTTGCTGCCCCCACTGCAAATCTCAGAAGTGTCTGTGTTTGGGCTCTGATTTTCAGCCCCAAAGGGCACAGTATTTCGGAAAGCACCTGCACTTCTTGTCTGGTGCTGCTTTCCAGAGTTAGTCATACTGAAGTCCAGATTAGTTGGAGTGGATGACAAGTGTTTCTAGCAAACTCTGAAGAGGCAGCTACATGCAAAAATCTTGGACCAGATGCTACAATTGGAGTTTTCTCAGGAAACTGACTGCTTCAGGGTGGCCAGCAGATTAGCATGGCTGTACTTTTCATTTGGTAAACCAGTGCTGTATTTTTCATCTCAGAGCTCACTGTTTATTATACCGATCACGGATTCCTGCATGAATCTTGAGGTGTAAAGAAAGAGGAAGGAAGGCTATCCAGTGGTTATGCTTTCTATACTTTCTTCTAGCCAAAACTAATTTCTGGGGGCTACACAGCAGTAAGAAGATGGACCAGAGGAGTATACCTGCCACAACAGGACTGTGTCCTAGTGCCCATTCACTTGAGAATGCAGTGGGCCTGGTGGTGAGTCAAAGTGGCTTTTCCTTAGAACTGGATGAGGAGTGCAAGCAAGCAAGAGAAGTCATTGTGGTTTTATTCTGATTGCAGCCTAAGGTTGTGCTGGGTCTCATTTAACAACTGTATCTTAATAATGGGTCATAGATGAAAGAAGATGACCACCAAATGTTTTGATGCAATGGGACCAAAAGACAGCAAGCTTTGTGAACCTTTGTTGTAACTGCTCAGCCACTGCTTCTTTGCTTTGACCCACAGTAAGGATTTCTCAGGTTTTCTCCCTTGATAGGCACTGCACAAGCAAGTGTGGGGCTCAGGATGGTGCAGCCCATAGAAGAGGGGTTTGCTCTGGGGTGCTCCCCAAGAGTTAAGGAACCTTGGGTGTACCACAGCCGGAGTCACCACACTGTGGGGTTGCTGTAGCCCTCCAATAACCCCATGAGTGCTGAGCAAACCTACTCAGAAAGGAGAAGTGACACCACAGACTCACACTGTAAGCATCTAGGTACTGTGAAATTTTGCACTGGGTTATCTGTTGAATATGCCTTCAGTTATCTGTTTACCATATTGTTGACCATACTGATGGCTGAGGCCATCAGTTCTGTTGTGTAACCGTGGTCTGGCATGGTTTGGATGGATAATGAACTAGGCCCGGGAAGGGTAAAAGAGAGTAAGCCACATACCTCTGTGTGGACTTGGACTCACTGTCAGTTGGCCTGCAAATCCGGCAACCTACTCATCAGCAGGGATGCCCCGATGCCGGCTGCCAGGGAGAACCTGAATCATCCCGGTGCAGCTCAACAGTGGTGAGAACAATCTGGGGAAAACTATACTGGAGGGGTGGCCCGTAAGGACAAGGAAAGGGCGAAAACAGTCATTGTACCATGCATCTATGGCTTAACCACAGAGCTCTGATATGTGTATATATATATGTTTAGTTCTGTTACATTTCTGGCTTTACTATACTTTTTAGATTTGTTAGACTTGTAGATTGTCTGGTGTTAATTGTTTAGTGTTGTCCAGCATCTGTCATATGTGTAGAACCTCTCAGGTCTATTAAATTCTTATACTTGACAAATGCTGATCTCTCGAGTTCAATGCAACTAACCTCAAAAGAATTCTGAAAGAATTCTGGATGCCCCTCTATTGGTGCGTCACTGTCCCTCTCCTCCCCATGCAGAAGGGAGTCACCAGGTGATGCTGGACTCAGCTTTGGCTGATGGGAGGGGAGCACAGGTCAGGGTGGAAGAAGCAGACAGAGCCTCTCATGGTGTGCGAGGGAGTCTTCCAAAGCCCAGGGCAGAGCCAGGGACCTTTGGGTCTTCCCTGTGATGCTCTCCCAGACGGGCTTGTCCTGCCCTGCCCTAGGAGCTCTCGTCCCCATGCTGCTTCAGGCCAAGCTGTGCCAACCCTGGGGAGCTCTCCCTGAGCACAGGGCAGATCAAGCTCCTCCTCGTGTGCCCCGTCCTGCTGGGAGGGCAGAACAGGGACAAGGGAACAGCCTGTTCCTACCCAGGGGCAATGCAGGACCTCTTGCGAGGGTGATGACCATGACAGCCACTGCGCTGCAGCAGCCCTGGCTGCACCCCCTCCCTGTGGCCACTGCCGCAGCCCTGCCTGCCCCTGCCCGGCCTGCTGCTCCCCTTGCTCCCAGCCCCTCTCCTGGCACCACAATGACCAGCTCTACAGGAAGGAGCTCCCTGCCCGGCTTGCTGCTTCCCTTGCTCCCAGCCCCTCTCCTGGCACCACAGTGACCAGCTCTACAGGAAGGAGCTCCCTGGCCCCTGCCCCCACCCCATGCTGGGGATCCAGGTCCAGCCAGGCAGCAGGATGACAGCTTTCCCTCAAGCCCCCTGGCCCATTCCCCCTGCCCCTTGTGGGGGGCTGGAGCTACCCCACCTTGGGTCAAATGGTGCATAAACACTCGAGCTATGAAACAGAAAAACCTGCTCTCCTAACTATGCATCATAAAATCAGACCCAAGTGGCTGTGCTTGCTAAGACTCTGCAGGCAGTGCTCCCTGAGTAGGGGTCCAAATCTAAAGCACTCCTTACACCTTTAGTTCAGCTGTTGGGCAAGAGTTGCTGATGTGGATATACAGTGAGCTTTTCTACCTACAGCCTTCCCTGGGATCTGCTCAGTTCCCAGCTTCCCTTACCAAGGCTTTCTTGACTGTAGTGAGGGGGCAGGTCAGCAGGACGAAGACAGGGTCGGGTCAGGACCTGAGAGGTGCAGGACCAGGCACAAGCATGTCCACAGCATAACTCAGGCAAGGCTTAAGAACAAGGAGGGCAGCTCCTCAGCAAGGGGAGGAGGCCCTGCAATGATGCCGGTCACTCAGTCTCCCCCGCTCTTGTGTCCAGAAGATCCCCCCTCCCTGTCTGCCTGCAGCCCCTCCATGCCCACCCCGCTGCCCAGGACAGCATGAGAGCCTTGGTCCTGCAGCCCCTCTGGCAGCTCCTGCTGCCCCAGGGACAGAGCAGCCTGCCCCGAGCTGGTGCACAGAGAAACCTATTTCTCATTTCCATTTTCCATCTCCAAATGCTGCCCTGCTTTTCTCCTGGGATGTCCCTGCTCCCCAGAGAGCCTTTTCCTAGGTGAATGTATCCATGCTGGCCTGGCCAGCCATTCCTGCACCCCTACCTGCTCCCCGCAGGGTCCTGGGCTGGTGATGCTGCTCTGCAGAATGAGCAGACTGCGGGACCATGGAGCCACAGGGTGACTCCTGACTCCGCATGGGCCATGCTGGTTGGGGTGGGAAGCAGATCCAGCCAAACAGGGCTCACCACCGCTGACACTGCTGGCACATGTCTGTCCTCATGGGTGGTGCTCAGAGTGACCCCATGGTATTTGCAATAGCAGGAGTTGTTTTCAGGTGTGCACTAGCTCCAGCCTGTTGTGTTTCACTGGGGTACATGCATCACATTCCAGTCCCCCTTCCCTGGGCCTTCTGGCTCCCTACTGCCTCTCCAGGCATTGCAGAGCCCTCCTTTCCCTATGCATACCTGGATTTAGTGCTTTGTCTTTGGGTGACTCTACCATGGACTGTTCCTTGTTTGGTGAGGCTCCACTCACTGCCCACCCCCAGGCCCACGATGTCCCTGGAGATCCTCTGAACTCTCCTGGGGGCTCAGGTTCCCTTCCAGAAGGATGGGCATCTGTCATCAGTGCTGTCACCTGTGTGACAGCCCCAAGCATGCAATTCAGAGACCATTCAGCATCTCCACTGGCAGTGGTCACTGAGAAATGAGCCCTGAATCCAGCCCTTGGTCCCTGAAAGATCACACTGGGACTCTGAGCTCGTCCCCCAGAGTCCACAGAGCACACAGGCAGAGCAGCAGGCCCTTTTATGGTTCAATCCCTTGGGCATATTTTTGACCGCAGCTTCTGAAGAAAGGCCAGACTTCAGGCACATCATGGAGGAGATCCCTTTTTATTATAGGTCTGGCATAAGGGTGCCCATTGCCTTGTCCTGCTTGTGCTTACAGGACATATGCCTACGGAAACACAACCCCATTACCACTAGGTTTTGAGAACTATTGGACCGTATATCCAGATTAGAGCACAGAAGGACAGTGTGGGAATGAAGACAACAACTCTAAAAAGAGAAATTCCTGCAGCTGTTGGTGGACATGTCTGCAGGAAAGCTTCAGTCCCCATGTGAAAGCTACAGTGAGAAAACGCCTGCTGTGGCAGCACAGGCATGTGCCTGTCAAGCACAGGGGCTGTTCCCACAAGCTGCTGCCTGACTCCCCTCCCTCCGCTTGCAGTGTTGGAGCTCTGGAGAGGGAAGGGACCAGCTCACAGTGACAGCTGGCTGCCACCCTCGCAAGAGAGAGGGGCGTGACTGTGGCCAGAGAAGCTGAGCTCTCCTAAAGGACACAGGACCCATGGTCTCACCCCATCTTTACTTGTTGGAGCCTCATTGTCTCCTTCTGAACTCCCTTGGTGTCAGTGCCAAAAGAGGCACCGCAAAGGGAAACTCCTCATTGCACTGAGGGCATCCAAGGGTGCTCAGACTAGCAGGCTCTGAGGTTCCCCCATCTCTGCTGATGAAACGGGAAGCCTGGCCTCCTGCCTCACCGCAGTCTTTTGATCAAATTCAAGAGAGGGATTACTGAGGACAATTGGCATGAACCGGAACATTTTTTCTTTTAACATTCATGTAAGAGAGAGAAGTAAGAAAGAAGAAACAAAAAACATATAGCCTTAATGCCATATGATTGGAATGATGAGCAGATGCGCATGGGACAGTTATTGGTGCTGACATTGCACCCATTGAAGCAGTTTCCTCAGCGCATCCTTGAGCTCCTTGTTCCTCATGCTGTAGACGAGAGGGTTCACTGTTGGAGGCACCATTGTGTATAGGACAGCCACCACCAGATCCAGAGCTGGGGAGGAGATGGAGGGGGGCTTCAGGTAGGCAAAAAATGAGGTGCTGAAAAACAGGAAGACCACGGCCAGGTGAGGGAGGCACATGGAAAAGGCTTTGTGCCTGCCCTGCTCAGAGGGCATCCTTAGCACAGCTGTGAAGATCTGCACGTAGGACAGCACAATGAAAACAAAACACCCCAAAGCTAAACAAATACTAACCACAATAATCACAGCTTCCCTGAGGTAGGAGTCTGAGCAGGAGAGCTTGAGGATCTGGGGAATTTCACAGAAGAACTGGCCCAGGACATTGCCTTGGCAGAGAGGTATTGAAAAGGTATTAGCAGTGTGCAGCACCGCAGTGAGAAAACCACTGGCCCAGGCAGCTGCTGCCATTTTGACACAAGCTCTGGTGTCCATGAGTGTGCCATAGTGCAGGGGTTTGCAGATGGCAATAAAGCGGTCATAGGCCATGAGAGTGAGAAGACAATACTCAGCCAAAATGAAAAAGACAAAGAAAAAGACCTGCACAGCACATCCCGAGTAGGAAATGGCCCTGGTGTTCCAGAGGGAATTGGCCATGGATTTGGGGACAGTGGTGGAGATAGAGCCAAGGTCCAGGATGGAGAGATTGAGGCGGAAGAAGTATATGGGGGTGTGGAGGCGGTGGTCGCAGGCTACAGCTGTGATGATGAGGATGTTGCCCAGGAGGGCAGCCAGGTAGATGCCCAGAAACAGCGCGGCGTGCAAGAGCTGCATCTCCCGTGTGTCTGCAAACCCCAGGAGGAGGAACTCATTGAGGGAGCTGCTGTTGGACATTTGCTCTGGGTTCAGGGCACTGTCCAAGGAGGAAAAAATGTTGACAAGTTAGTGCAGACTTCTCTGAGCAAATCCCGTTGCACTCCTCATAGTACCCCTCCACATTTCCTCTCTGCTTTCCTTCATTCAGCTCCCTTTCCTGACCTCTGGTTTGTGCTGGCTGAGTGTGCCATGCAGAGCAGGGGCTTCTGCCCTCAGTACTGCTCTACTGGGGTGTGTCAATGGAGGTGTCAAACTGCCCTGTGTATTTGGTGGGGATACCTGCAGATGGCTGCTGTGAGCTGAGTGAAGGCGATTTGGTCCAGTGACCCTGTGGTAATATTCTCTTTTTATCATTGTGAGAGACAAATACAGCACTCATGCCAGCTGTGTCTGAAAGAGAAGATCCTTGTGAGGGATTCATCTCCCCCAACCTTGCTCTCTTGAACAGAGGTGTCTGTATCTGAATCAGTCACACCAGCTCTCACTCCAGCAAGGCAGAGAAACAGTGCAGTGAAGGCAGGGGGTGACCCAACTCTTTCTAGATGTCTCTGTCCCAATGAGATGAACCCTGCCCTCACATTAAGTTTACCATCTTCACTGTTTCTTAGGCAATGTAGTGGGAGTGGGAAGTTACTGTCTTACCTGCAGCTGAATCCCCCTCCTTAACCCAGAGATCACAAGAGCAAGAACCAGACCAGCACAGAGAGGTGAGGAAACAAGAAGCAATATTGTGACCCTCCCACCAAAGGGAAAGCAAGGAGTGAGAGACAGATGGGCATGCAGAAAAGCCTTCACCTTACCCAGCTGTACACACCACCTCCCAGATGGCAACATTGCAGGGCAGTCACTCTCAGCCGTTTGTCATGCCGTGGGAAATGGGCACATTGCAGGAGAGATGCTCTTCTCCTCTGCTGGAGCTCAGGCTGCTGAGGAGGGGGCTCATGCTCTGGACCCCCTGGCCTTGATGGCAGCGGCTTTGCTGGGTGGGAGAGGAGACATGGGGAGGTCTATTTAGAGGAAGACATCTTCATTGAAGGGTATGACAGGGAGTTCTCCAAATTCCCCCTCTCACAGAATTTTTTTTCTAATTTCCTCGCATTCACTGATTGTATCTCCACTGCCTGGAACTTTTCCTCCTGGGAGCTATTTCTCTCTCCCATGTCTTTTCCCTGTCAGTGCTTACAGATCCCATCAGAGTGGGTAAAGGGCTTTCTGAGGTTCCTTGCAGACCTCTTCATCTCTCACGGTAAAGGTCTAGGAGTGTCAGTCTCTCGTCCAAACCTGACAGCTCCTTTTCCAACCCCCACCTGCAAACAGTAGGAAGCCAAAAGCACAGACTCAGGAAAGCTCCTTATCTTTAAAGTAACCCTTGCCTTGACTAAACTCCTGAAAAGGCCCCTTCAGAAAATGTCCTGGGGGTGAGCTGAAGCTGAGAGCAGCCCTGACCCATGCAGCACCCTCTCGATGGGGGAATGAACGTGCCCTGCCAGGGTTCACTCCTTCCACCCAGAGATTCTCCCTGCAGCACCATGGGGAGGTCTCCAGGCAGGCTGAGTGCTGACCCTCACAGGTGGCAGAGTCATTGCCTCAGGCACACAGCACCCTGGGGTGCAGGGGCACTGCTCTGAATTACAGCCTGTGCAGACCTGGGTGCACTCCCTGGCTTCACACCCCTGCAGCATCCCTGGGAGAAGGTAGCTGTGATTCTCTGTAGCTCTGATGGTATGGCTTGGAAACCCTGCTCTAAAGCACCACCTGCTCCAAACAGGAGAAGCTAGGAGAGCCACCCTGACAGACCCTATCAACTGTGGAAGGCACCAGCCTTACAAGAACTCTCCGGGAACCACAACAGCATTGCCCTGCAGCCAGAGACTTACTGTGTCAAGGGCTGTGAAGATCCCTCCCTGCAGTGAGCTCTCAGCTGTCCTCCCATTCCCAACTGTCTTTAATTTCTGAGTCACTCATCTCATCCTGATGCCTTCAGGCAGTGCCCTGAGTCTTGCTGCTCTTCTAAGAGGAGCTGCTCCTGGACAGAGCTGTCTCCCTGCAGCACCTGCCAGGTTGCCATGGGCTCCCACAGTCCCAGGAGCCAGGCCCAGCTCAGGAACACAGGCCTAGCTGAAGACGTGACTTTCTCTATCCCCTGTGCAGCTTTGAGATGTTTCTGGAGGTCCAGGTCTGATAGTTCCTGAAAGGCAGCAGGGTCACCCCTGGGAAGTGTCCATTGAAGTAGACTAAAATAATCACCAATGGTCCCTCTCTGAACAGTGGAGAGAGACTGATTCCAGCATTGCAGTTTGTATCATCACAGGATGGTTACCTAGGAGAGGTGGAAATGTCCCACTCAGGAAGCCCTGTTCCCATCTCATAAGTAGACAGGACACCTGGACAGAGACAAGAAGGGAGTTCATTTACTTATGCTTCAGGGACTGATTCAGATGAGTCAATCTATGCATCTAATACCCATTTAGAAGCTCCTGGGATGGAGTGGGATTCTGTTCCCTCCCATGCACTCCACAAACTCACAGGAGGTGAGATTCCCTTGCCTAAGTTTTAGTGTGCACAAAATGGGTGTCTGCATGCGAGCTCCTTGTCTAAGCTGTCACTGTAATGGAGATGGAGGGAGGGAGTCAGCTGTACACACACACACACACACACACACACACACACACACCCCTTTGGACCTTTGAAGGGACAGAGGTAGTCCAAGACATGTGCAAGTGTCTGCTTGCTCTAATGGAACAACTATGAGATGCACATCCCTCTGGAGCTTCAGGTGGGGACCAGGTGGAGATTCTCCTTGGCCATCTGAAATGACCCTCGATGACTACTACCCCTAGAGCTCTCCAGGCTCAGACCTATGCAAATCCAGGCATTGCAAATAGCTTATGTAATTCAGTGCAGACACTTGATTTCATGCAACGAAAACAGGTTTGCAGGGCCATGTCAGATGCATGGGGTGTCTGGCACAACCATCATTTTTCTAGCAGATAGAGCACAGGACCTAGAAGAAAATCATGCCCTTTTGGAGTGGTTGCTAAGCAAATCCCATGGCATCTCAGATTTCCTACCTGTTCCCAAACAAGGGATTCCCACCACTGCCTTCAGGCAAAGTTTATCGTGTCTACATCCAAGCACGCTGCAAAGATGGAAGGCACATCACACCAAGGTCTTCATACATACGCCTACACTCTCAAACCCCACTAGTTCTTCTCTTCCTAAACCTTTGCTCATCCCCTGATGATATGAACAGGGACTGTGCTAATGATGCAGTCACAGCATGGCTTTAGGGCCAGTTCAGGCCCTGGGACTTTCTGAGTGGCACCTTGTCCTTCCTGGAGATACAGTCACTTTTGTCACAGGCCCCAAGGTGCTGCAGAGTCAGATCAGGTGCCAACCACCTCTCCTGCCATGGCAGCACGGCCCAGCTCTATTTCTTTCTCACCTTGGGTACTGCACAGTTTGCTCTCTTAGTGGACGTCTCATATCATCATTACATTCCCACCTGCTATCTATGCCAGCAAGTCTCTGCTCCAAAGTGGGGTCTTTCCGCACATGGTGTCCTTGGCTCTTGGGAACAAGTTTCCCCATGACAAGTCTGCGCTCTGCCCTGGTGCCACAGCTGAGGTTCTATAGCCCATATATACACAGATGCACAAAGCCTGGGGAACAAACAAGAGGAAATGGAGATGCACAAGCTGTCACAGAACTGCAAAATCTTTAAGCAGTCCGAGGAAGGCTGTGGATCACAGACCATGGCTTTTATGGGGGTACTTTAGTATTCCTGACATTCACTGGGAGGGCAGTGCAGCAGGGTGCAACGAGTCCAGGAGGATTCTGGAGGGTGTGGAGGACAGCTTCCTAGCACAGCTAAACCAGATAGGTCAACAAGGGTGACACTTTCCTGGATGTGGGTCCTCCAAACAAGGAAGACCTGATCTGGGATGTGATAATCAGTGCCATCCTTGCCTGCAGTGGCCATGAGGTAGTGGAGTTCCTGATCCTGAGGGGAGCGAGAAGAAAGAGTAGCAGAGTCCAGACTCTGGATATCAGAGGAGCAGACTTGGGCCTAGTGGGGGGAGTAGTAGAGGAATCCCATGGGAGGCAGCTCTGAAGGGTGAAGGAGCTCAGGAAAGCTGGCAGGTCTTTAAGGACAGCATGCTCCAAGCTCAAGAATGGCCCATACTGATACAAAGGAAAACAAGCAGACATCTCAGGAGACAGGGTGGCTAAAGAGAGAACTTGCCACTGGGCTCTAGTACAAGAAGACAGCACACACAAATGGGAAGCAAGGAGAGACTGCAAAGGAGGAATTTAGAAATATTGTCCAGGGAACTGGGGAAGCGATTAGGAAAGCCAAAACTCCTCTAGGATTGACACTTGCAAGGGATGTCAAGGGCACAAAGATGACTTGCTATTGCTTCATTAACAGTAAAAGCATAAACAAGGAAAATGTGGGCCCATGGCTGAATGGGGCAGGGAATCTGGTAACAGCAGATGCAGATATGTCTGGGGAACTCAGTCCCCTTTTTTCAGTCTCCACCAACAAGGCCTAAGTGTTGAGTCAGGAATTATTTGCAAGAACACAGGTCTATAAGATTGGATGGACTGCAGCTGAGGATGCTGAGAGAGCTGGCCACTATCTAGCAAGGTCTCTCTTTATCATCTTTGAGAGTTGTGGAGGCTCAGGGATGTCCCAATGACTGGAGAAAGGCAAATGTTCCTCCAGCCTCAACAAAGGCCACAAGGACAACCTGAGGAACTACAGGCTGCACAGACTCACTTTGATCACGTGAGTGTCATGGAGCGAGTCCTCTATGTCACATTTCTGGGTACATGAAGGAGAAGAAGGTGACTGGGAACAGTCAGCATAGGTTTACCAAGGGTAAATGATGCCTCACCAATTTGATGGCCTTCTGTGTTAAAAGAACTGCATTTGTGGACAAATGGAAAACAGTGAACATTGGTTACCTTGACTTTAGGAAGGCTTTTGATACTTTCTCCCACAGTACACTTGCATACCAATTAGGACTTTATGGACTGAGTGGGTAGATGACCAAAAGGCCAAATAACTGGGTGGATGATCAGGCTCAGAGGGCGGTGGTGAATGGGTAGGACTCCTCCTGGAGGGCTGAAGAGAAATGGAACACCAGGGTGTCTCTCCTGGGACCCGTCCTGTTTAACACCTTTATGAATGACCTGGAGGGGGCAAATTTAATCCTATTTGTAGATGACCCCAAACTTCATGGGACCAGTCTGATGCTTGAGGACTGCCACTGAGAGGGAGCTAGATAGGCAGGAGGAATGGTCTGTCAGGAATCTCATGAAATTCAGCAAGGACAAATGCCAGGTTGCTGCACCTGGGACACACCAACACTCTGCAGAGATACAGGCTGGGGCCTGAGTGCTTGGGGAGCAGCTCTGCTGAAAAGGACATGAGGATTTAAGCAGACAGAAGGCAAAATATGAGACAGCAGTATGGCCAGGTGGCAAAGGCCAACAGCATCCTGGGCTGTATGAATAGGAGCCTGGCCAGGAGGTTGAGGGACGTGATTATCCATAGCTACTCAGCACTTGTTAGACAACACGTACAATGCTGTATCCAGTTTTTGGTCCCCCAGTAGAGGGGTCCTCCTGAATGAAGAGGTCATCAAGAAGACAAAGCCAGGCTTTTCATAATGGTGCATGGCAGGAGGATGAGAGGCAACAGCCATAGCTTGAAATCAGGGAGGAACAGGCTGGAAAGAAGGACAAACTTTTCTACTGGGAGATTAGTCAAGCATTAGAAGATTTTGCCAAGAGAAGATGTGCCATTTCCATCTCTGGAGGTTTTCAAGACTGGATCAAGCCCTCAGCAACCTGGTCTCACCCCAAAGCTGACTCCGCAGTAAGCACAAGGTTGGGCTAGAGACCTCCTGAGGTCCTGCCAGCCTGAAAGAGTCTGTGATTCCTTCCACCAAGGGTCTTCGCTTGTCAGTGTTAGGGAAAGCACTCAGTTTTCCTGACCATGGAAGTAAGTCAGACACACATATGATCAGATCAACTAGCTTTCCTGTCCTGCTCCAGTCAGAGATGTGCAGATGCAAGGCTGCTTGGCAGGTACCCCTGAACAGCCCTGATCATCCTTTGCTTCACCTTTTATTGTGCTTTTCTGTCCCTTATCCCTTCCAAGTTCTACCCTCTTACCATCCTCATACCCTACCATACAAACAGCCCACCTCTCTTTACCCTTTCCTCGTAGGCCTTGGTTGTGCTTGCTTTGTACCCTCACTTGGTATTTCTGAGATGGTTGCCATCAATTGCTGATCTAAGTAGGAATTAGCTAGGTAATTCCATTCAACCAATCAATTCCATTAAAATAGTAGCTCCTTTTAGTACTTGAAGTGACCTCCAATTCTTCATGCTGTTTTCTTCTTAGAGGCACCACAAGTCAGGGTGAGTCATCTCCACACACGCACACACACACACACACACACACACACAACTGACACAATGAACTTCAGTCTGGGGGACCTTGAGATACTTGGGAATTCAGCCAACAGAAATCTCATGGAGTTTACAAGGAGACAGGGCAAGTCTTGCACATGGAGAAGAATAACCTCATGCATCAGAACAGGCTGGGAACTGACCAGCTCAGGAGCATCCTGAGAAGAGGGGCCTGAGTATTATGAGGGATGCCATACAAGCCAGTGGTGCATGCTCACTGTGAATAAGGCCAGATGCCTACAGGCCTGCATTAGGAGGAGGGTGGCCACCCAAACAAGGGGAGTAATCATCCACCTCGACTCAACGCTAACGTGTCCCATTGTGGGGCTCCCAGGAGCTTTCCTTGGTAGTGAGAAGCAGCATGGGAAGGGGAAACAGCCTCAAACTGCAGCTTGGGAGGTTCAGACTGGACATCAGGATGAAGAAATATTGCTTGAAGGGTAGTGCTGTGGTGCAACAGGCCACCCAGAGAGAGTCTGTCATCACCCATGGCTTTGTGTTTCTCAGAAAAGCCAGTGAGGATGGAGAGACATCAGTGAAGGGAGCAAGATCCCGGTCTGAGAGCATGGTGGGGAAGCAGGTTGTGTGTCTACAGTCTGCAGGAACACAGGAGCAGGTGTGGGAGAGCATAGGATGGCCAGTGGCGGAGGTGGCCAAGGATGCTGTCAAAGCTGAAGGGCCCCAACAGAACTGAGGGCTTTGTCCTCTTGGCTGCTGTCTCTGCCACCAAGGCCTACCAGGAGACACCAGGGCCTCACTGTCCCCTTGCCCCCCCCAGCCCCTGCAGACCCTGAGAGGTGTCCTATCATTGTCCTGCACTCAGCATTGCACACCCCCACTTCCATACTGACACCAGGAAGAGCTCTGGGCAGTGCATGAGGGAAAGGAGCTCTCTTCCCAGGCGCTCGCTGTCCATGCTTGGCCATTTTGCTTGATAAAACACATGAAGGGTTTACATGGCATCAGAGCCACCTGCACATTGCCTTTGCCTACCTGTAACCAGTGATTACAATTTTCTGCTCTCATCAGCCCCTGGTGAGTATTTGTTGCTAATGGCCCTCAGTGGGACCTGGTCATGCTCTACAAAATGTTGGGGGTTGCTTCTGACTTTGACTTCTTGAACATTTTGTTCAGTCTCCTTTCAGTAGCTGTGATCCATGGACTCAGCACCAAATACACCATGGGGCTCATCAAAATGCAAAAAGCCCTGATGAACTAGGTCTCTGACTATAATTTTATTCAAGTCTTGTATGGCTAATTGGAGAAGTTTCTGGTGTGTAGCTGAAAGATGGAGATGTCAATAATATACAAGTATTTCTGTTTTAATGGTATTATTATTATTATTATCATTGTTATTGTTATTATTATTCAGCTTTCAGAATAAGTGACAGCAACATTCTCCAATTGATATTGATCCAGAGAGGCTCCTAATGAAGTCTGGATATGTAGGAAAAGAGGTTAGGCACTGACCTCATCTTCCTCCCCATCTCCCCAACCCTTCCGTTTCTCTCATCAGCCACCTGGCACTTGCATCACTCCTGTTGAAAGCTACCCTTATTCCACTGAAGTCTGCAACTGAATGTTACAGCTCATATGCCCCACTTCCCACCTGCTTTCCTTAGAGAACTAGCTGCAAATAGACACAGAAGATTTTTCTTTTAACTGCAAAGAAACAAAAAATAAAGCCTGATATAGTTTCATAAAAAATAATTACACTCTTTGATTGTAGGCTAAGTCCAAGCTGCCTCCAATGAGGTCCACTTTCCACAAGGGAAAGCCTTACTAGAAATCTTTTTGATGGATAGGAAGTGCTAGATATAAGCAGAATTAAGGATTTGGCTAAAAGGACACACTACTGAAAGACGGAGCAAGCTTTAAACTCCCTGAAGTGCAAACCAGCAGCTGGGCATTTGAGTGAACAAAGAGTTAGGGGAGGAGCCACAATGTTACAATGTTGCAATGTCCAGATAGTGTGCAGTAAAGATGTTAGAAATCATCAATTTAGTCAGGGCATGTGGAAAGGCAATAGAGAGCCATACAGCTCCTGGGGGCCCTGGGCCATGCTGGGGGCTGTGCTGCTCTTGGGTATATTGGACTGGGCTGTGTTTCTGTACAGAAGTCTGGAAAAGCCTTGATGCAAGCCCCTAGAGAAGAGAGATTTTCCTGGGTGCTCAGAGCGACCCATGCAGGACTCAGGGCATGTCAAGAGAAACCCATCCCATCTGCACCGAACCCACTGCTCTCCCCGGAGACCTTCCTGGACCCTTGGGTGAGGAGCAGGAGAGGGCATGAGGGCACAGCCACGTTCCAGACTTGCCTCCATCAGGCCTTCAGCTCCACAACATGTCACAGCTTCAAGTGAGCACCCATGCCCCTGGTGCTTAGAGAAGACTTGAGGGAGACACACAGGAGACAAGGGGCAGAAAGGGCAGAGACGGCAGCGTGCAGAGCTGGGGCTCCCAGTGTCATAGCTGGGGTGCCACAAATGGAATAAGCAAACCAGCTCCTTCTGCAGTGATTTGGAAAGCCACATCTCTGACAGCATTCAAGGCAGATGGAGTCTCCCTTCTGCAAGATTTGCCCCAGGACTGTGCAGAGACGAGGAAGAGCAGGAAGGTTGCTTGTAGGGACGCTCTCAGGCTTCAGCAGCTGCAGAGCTGGGAGCTGGTCATCTCGCCAACTTCTGAATGAACCCAAAYGCAGSTCCTGAGGCATTGCACTGCCTTCCAGGCTCTGCACTGGAGCCTGGACAGCAGCACTGCGGTGTGTGGGCATGTCCCGAGAAGCCCAGAGTCATAAAATGTGGGAGATCCAGGATGCCAGGGCTGTACAGAGGCCCAGGGAGAGCTAGGGTGTCGGTGGGGGAGAGGGCAGGGGGCTGAGGAGCGTACCCAGGGGAGAAGCACAGCCCCAAGATGACACTGAAAAACACAAGGACCAAATGAGGCCCAGGGATGAGAAATGCCTTTCCCCAGACTCAGCCAGAAGGAAAGGCAGGCAAATTTCTTGAGAAATGGGAAAACTTCCCCATATTTGCTACCTGGCCTGGCCCATGGCTTTGGAGCCTGCCAGGAACCGGGGTCCTGGGCAAAGCACTCCGGAAGATGCATGTTAAGGGCACATTTGCTCTCTTCTGGCATATCATCTCTACCTTAAGCACCACAGACTCAGAACCTTGCTGAGGACTTTTAAAAGCAAAGAGCCTGCTTTGGTGCCTAAAGGAGGAAGACTCTGTCGTGTCCCACATTGTCCTCTATCCCACTTCTCCAAAAACAGCGACCCGCAGAAGAAACCAGTTTTGAAGCTCACCAAAGCATCTCAGCCTGTGGCCACACTTTGTGCTGTTTCATCCCACATGACCTGGACCCTGTAAAAATGCCAAACCCCAAACCAATCCCCAAACCCCAGATTCCTGCACAGGTCTGCCCAGTGCAGAGACCTGTTGATGCAGGAGTACAGAAGTGACTTCTCCAGTGCCCCATTTGAGATATTTCACTGCCTTTGGCACTGTCTGAAGATGTTCCTGAAGGATTTATCAGAAAATTTTGGAAAATGATTGCAGTGAAGGGAGGTGATGGCTTTCCAGAATGTGAGGAGAAATCTCTCTGCTCTCTCCCTGGCTGTGCCATCTCCATGGCAGTGACCTATTGAGCCCCCAGATGACACGAGCTGAGGTCACAGTGGCGTGTGCCCCATCACAGGGAGGTCTCCCCAGTGTCATGTCGGGGGGGGGGGGGCCTCACTTCCCTGTGAGGCCCAGGTGCTGCTGGGCACTGCTCACACATTCCCCACCACTGCCCTTCATAGCAGCTCCATGGCAAGGAAGGGGGAAAGGAGGCAGCGAGGCCACGTTGGGCCCCCACGCCAGCAGGCAGACAAGCAGGGGCATATTGGAAAGGAGTTTTGGCTGATGAGATGGGAAGAGCATCCCTCCTCCCTGGCTGGAGAGGCAATCTGAGGGCAAGGGGGCAAGCAAGATGGAGGACTGCTGGATGGACACCATCAGCCCAGACTGCAGTTCCTTGTTGCCAACGTTCCTGCAGCTCTCCACCAAGGGTAAGGGCTTCRGGAGCTCCTTCCCAAGGTATCGCACTGTTAACTGCAAAAGCTGCTATGGATCCTGGGCTGTGGCAGTGGCTGGACAGCGTTGGGGGCTGCTGCAAGAGTCCTGCCTGAGGGTCCCTTCTGGCTCGGGAGACAATGTGGCATCCAGGACTCCTGGGTCGTGGGGCTGGGGCTGCCCTAAGCCCCAAGGCTTCTGTGGGGCCAGCTCCATCACCTCTTGGGTGTGGGGGAGTAATCCATGGCCAGGTTTCCCTGGGAGTGGGTCTCCCTTCAGGGTCTGGCTCTGAGAGGAAAGGGGTCCTGCATCCCAGAGGCTGGGGTATCCTGCCGCTCCTGCAGGGCTCTCCAGAGCCTGCTGGAAATGTCCATATACCATAATGAAACCATCACCTTGTAATAACCCCAAGTCCTCTATGTGTTTGGGAAAACCTGTGTTCCTTCCCCCTGGATCCTTTTATGTTTCTAACTTGGCAGAGCATGTTTTGGGCTCAGAGATACCATCTTCAGATGGCCACAGCCCCTGTCCTCCTGCAAACTGGGCTCAAACCTCTGCAACCAAAAAAAAAAAGAGTATTTGGGAGAGCATCTTGAAATCAGAGGGAGGTACCATCCTCAATGCACAAGTCCTGGCTGACCCCAAGGATTTTTCTCTGAGATGTGCTGGGCAGCGCTGGGGTGAGCCCGACACAGCCGTCTATCCCAGCCCCATTTCTGCGTGAGGTGCTGCTAAGGCAGGATTTGTCTCATGGCTGGGGAATTTCTAGTGAGGCAATTTCTGTCTTAGAGGTTCTAGGCCAGTGACAGAGACATGGTCGTGAAGGTGACTGTGAGGTCCTGTCTTTCTGAGTCCCTGCTAGGCCAGCAGCAGGCAGTTAGGCACGGGTGTTGATTGTGAGGTCTCTTTTGTCAGAGTAGCTGGTAGGCCAGCAGTAGTTCATGTCTGGGGAAGTTACTTTGAGGAAACTTCTGCCTCTGAAGCCCATAGGCCAGCAGCAGGCACCTGTTGGGGGCATGCACTTGTGAGGTCACCTCGATGGGAGCAGCTGCTAGGTGAGGAGAAGACACATGGCTTGGATGCTGGTGGTGAGGTCACTTCTGGGTTTGCTGAGTGTGCTCAGAGGAGGGCTTGACCCCTGCAGAGCTCTACAGCAATACAGAAATGCAACTCATTAATCAAGCAGAAGTAGATGTTCCACATCATCTGAAACACATTTTCTTCCACTCCTTCATCATGAGTTAGTACTGCTACATTGAAAATGTGGATGATGTTCTGTGGTGAACATGGACATGGAGTTGGACTTTCCACTTCTTCCTGAGTAGAAGCTTGCAGCCTCCTACCAGTCAGCTAGAAAGTCCAGCTTGACTTTTTTGGCTGCTAAATTAATCTAGTGCTGGTGTAAGCAGTGGTGTTAGTAATCTCTCATTGCCAGGGGGTGTGTGCTTTAGAAATTGCCCCTGTCAAAACAGCAGGGAGCCTGTGAGATTTTCCTGCCAGGTCTGAATGCTGTCTCTGTCTTTGAGGTGTCCACCTGCTTTTATGACACATTTGGAACTGTAACACGTTAGAGGTCTCTGATTTTATGTCTGCATATGCAGTCATTGGAGAATGGGTGCAAAGGCAGTTGGAGGAGACAAAAGGAATGTCACCCCCCAAAAAGGTATGGGCCACATTTTCAAAGAGATTTCTTTTCAGAGCAGCTGAGGCACAAGCAAGAGGCAAGAGGTGGCCTGATCAGCCGCTGTGAGGGCACTTCTTCTCTGCTTCCTGGAGGTGGGAAGTGAGCAGGCCCCAGGCTGTGAGTGGATGTTCAGAGGCAGTGCCTGTTGCAAGGCCTTGGAGGCCTAGAAGGGAATGGGCGGGCTGGAGAGTTGGGCTTTGTGTGTTGTGGGGCGCTTGGGGTGCCCAGTGTGCTGCCATGTGTAGTGCTGTGGCCTGTGTGTCGCTGATGCAGAGGCACGTGTTGGCTGCGAAGCCTCTGTGAGGTGCGGGGGTAGCAGCGTGTTACAGTGATAGATGCCCTGTGGTGGAGCCAGGTGGTGGCGCCAGTGTTTTGCTGCTCAGCATGGGAGGAGGTGGCTGGAGAGAGCAGTGCTCTGCTCCTAGAGCCCAGCATGCCATCACAGTGTCCTTCTGGGAGACGCGGGTGAGGACAGTGGGTGACCGTGTTCCCTCCTTGGAGCATGCTTGTGTGAGCCAGAGACACTCGCAGTTTGGTGGTTTCTGTCAGCTGAGGCTCAGGCTTGCAGTTTCTGAAGGTCTTGATGCTTCTGTGAGTCTTTGGGATTTTACTGACTGCCCTGGAGAAAGTTCTCTCTCCTTAAAGGCTTTCTGTTGAAGCTGGACCCTCATTGCATCTTCCCATCTCAGAACCTAATCCATTCCGATCCCTCAGAGAGATGGGTAGTTAATCAAAGCGGTCAGAGCCATTTCTCCAGTTTGTGTCTACGCAGACCCTTGCAGAGATGGGAGATGCCACCTCACAAGAAGTCAGGCCTCTGAGGGCGATGGGTGGCTCTGAGACAGCTGTTCTTGGTCAGCAGTGGAGGGGGCAGCTCCAGAGCCGCTGGTGCCATTAGAAAGAGTCTCAGAATAGCAGATTCCTTGAGGCTGCAATGGGGGAGACATCTGGAGGTAGGTCTCCAACGCCCTGCTCAAGGCAGGTCCCAATAGAGGAGGTATCTCTGGGCCTTTTCCAGTGAAGTTTTGATTATCTCCAGGGATGGAGATCTGAGACCCTCTCTGGATCCCTGTGCCACAGTGCGGCCACCCTCCCGGAGAAAAAGGTTTCTTCTTAACATCAAAGAAGAATTTCCCATTGTGCAATTTGTCCTGGTTGCTTCTCATGCTATTAGCGTGCACCTCCAAGAAAATCTGTCTCCATCTTCTCTGTACCCTCCATAAGGTAGCCGTGCACAGCATGAAGATTCCCCTTGGCCTTCTCTTGTCTAGGCTGAACAAAGCCAGCTCTCCCAGCCTCTCCTTGTATGCCCCACACTCCAGCCGCTGACCATCTTGGTGTCCCTGTGCTGGACTCCTTGCTGTGTGTTAGTGCCTTTGCAGAACTGGAGAGCCCAAACAGGAGCCGGTATACAGACATGGTCTCCCCTGTGCCAAAAAGTGGGGTAGAACATCTGGGTGGCCCTGCTGGCTGTGCTCTCACCAACACAGCTCAGCATAGAGGGTAGACATTTGCCCCTGACTGTTGCAACTATGTAAGACCAGCAAAACTGATAGTAACACTACAGTTCTTTCTTTCTTTCTTTCTTCCTTCCTTTCTTTCTTTCTAGGTTGCTCCACTCATGGAGGTTCCCACTGCAGTCCTAGAGCCCCTGAGGCTGGAGGCAGGATGCCAGGGTGTGTCCCTGTAGCTGTCAACATCTTGGCCAACATCGTGAGCCCTCTGTGAAAGCAGCTGCAAGTGAATGAGCTGAGGCTACGTGTGGATGCAAAGGCTTCCATACATGCACCTGGCTTCCATGGGCAACTTGGGGTGTGGCTTCACCCCCTGGTACCTCTGCTGTGCTGCAAATTCCTCCTCCCACAACTGCTGTTCCTGCCAGCCCACTCAGCAAATGCTATTGTGCCCCCTCCTTTTCCTAGAAGGTTGTGGGGCCATATAGGATGAGTGCAAGACCCTTATAATAAATGCCCGCATGTCCTGAGTGCCTTTGTGTGAGTGCCCCAAAGCATCCGTAGCTTGATCTGAGGAAGTCCCAGAGCTCTTGGGCTCCTGGCTCTGCGAGGGGTGCAGATGTGCCCAGGGCCAGGTTGCCCGTGGCACCCAGCCCTCAGTACTCTGTGAAGCCAGCTGTGGAGCCTGGACTGCTGCTGCAGAGCCTGAGCAGCCAGGACAGCTGTCATTTCAGCAGACCTGCGGTCTGGGGCTGTCTCATTGCTTGGGCCTCATTTCAAAGCCTCTGCACCCTTTTCCCCTTCACAGGGGCTCCTTGTGCAAATAACTAAAGGAAAGGAACGGAGGTTACTTTGGGCTCAGGAGGCCTTCCAGACTCTCAAATGATTCTACATTGTATGTGTAACTTTTGTATTACTAAACAGAATCCCCATCTGCCCATCCCTAGCTGGAGGTTCCTGAGGGGATGGAGGTGGAAAGCAGCAGCCTGCTGTGCCCAAAGAAAGCAGGATCCTTCCCTCTGAAAAGAGCAGCATTGTGCAAGGAGCCAGCCATGTGCCTGATCTTGTGCTGATCATTTGCACAGGCCTTGTGAGCCTAGAGTGCCTTGGCCACCTTGTGGTGTTACCGCAAGAGCTTCCCTGTGTGTCTGGGCTGAGGAGCCAAGGGAAAGCAGCGAGCAGAGCAGTGGCTGGGGAGTGTGCAAGTGGTGAGTGTCCTGCATGCATCTCTTCTTGCTGGCACTCGGTTGTATCTAGCAGAAGAGCCAGCTGTGTGGGACAGAGGCAGTGTGTTTGTAGACTAGCTGGCACAGCAGCGGTCTGGTGTCAGTTGATGGTTGTTGCAGTGCCAAGTTGATCTGAGAGTGTCAGAAGCCCTTTCCCGTGGAGCTGCTACCTCAGCTGGTCTCTGTACCTAGAAATGCACTAGAAATGGAAGTGGCATGCTGCTGTCATTGTGTAGGTGCTCCAGTGCAAAGGCTCCCAGCTTGGACTTGATGGTACTAAAGGAAAAGCAAGACCAATTGTTCCCTTTTGTGATTTGTCCCCGGGGCGACAGTGGAGCTGTCCCATGATCTGGAGAGAGTCTTGCCAGGAGATGAAAGCTGTTTGCAGAAGATTGTTCTGTACGGAGTAATAACAGTGTAATCAAGGGATGTGAGAGTGGCCCAGGTGAGCTTCTCCTCTGTGAAGGTTTGCACTTTTCAGATCCCTTGTGAATCGGTCCCAGATAGGGCAGCAGCAGGCACGTCGATGCCATTTGTGCTTCTGAGGTCAGTTGTGCCTCTGAAGCTGGTAGGCCAACAGCATGCCCATAGCTTTGCTGATGATGGTGAGGTCCTTTGTGTCTCAAAGCCTCATAAACCAGGAGCAGGCCCTTTGCTGCTGTTTGAGCTTTTGTGGTCATTTGTGCATTAGTATGTGTGTGGCGATCAGCATGCACATTGCTGCTGTTTATGCTTGTTTAGGTCAATTGTGCCTCAGTCCCTAAGAGGCGAGGAGCAGACATATGGCTTCATGGCTGCCTCCGAGGTCACTTCAACCTCAGCACCTGACAGTCCAACTTGATGCATATGGCTGCTGTTTGTGTTTGTGGAGTCATTCAGCCTCAGTGTCCGCTAGGCCACGAGCAGCCACATTGCTCATTTTTGTACTTGTGAGGTGATTTTGCTTCAGTACCTGATTAGACAGCATCAAGCACATTGCTGCTTTTGTGTTTGTGAGGTCACTTGTGCCTGATAGGCCAGCGCTGGTCATGTGGCTGGTGTTTGTGGTTCTGAGGTCACTTGTGCCTCAGTGCCTGATAGGCCAGTGCTGGTCATGTGGATGCTGTTTGTGATTATGCGGTCACTTTAACCTCAGTGCCTGATAGGCCAGTGCCGGTCATGTGGCTACTGTTTGTGGTTGTGAGGTCACTTGTGCCTCAGGGCCTGATAGGCCAGTGCTAGGTAAATGGCTGTTTTTTGTGCTTGTGAGGTCACTTTTGCCTTAGTGCCTAATAGGCCAGTGCTAGATAAATCGCTGCTGTTTGTGGTTGTGAGTTTACTTTTCCCATAGTACCTGCTAGACCAGTTCTGGTCACATGGCTGCTGTTTGTGGTTGTGAGGTCACTTGGGCCTCATTGCCTGAGAGGCCAGTGCTGGTCCTGTGCCTGCTGTTTGTCACTGTCAGGTCACTTGTGCCTCAGGGCCTGATAGGGCAGTGGTGGACATGTGGCTGCTTTGTGTGCTTATGAGGTCACTGCCACCTCAGGGCCTGATAGGCCAGTGCTGGTCATGTGGCTGCTGTTTGTGGTTGTGAGGTCACTTGTGCCTCTGTGCATGATAGGGAAATTAATGGGAAAACAGTAAAATTTTCAGTAGATACAGGAGCTACAATGTCCCTACTAAATTTTATACCCAATGGAGCCCTGTCAGGTACATCAGTAAAAACTAGGGGAGTGTTAGGGGAAGAAGATATTCCAATTAGTGAACCTTTGTTATTGATGATAGGGGGAAAAAGTATTTGGGAAAATTTTTGTTAACTGGGAAATCTCCTGCCTGTCTGCTAGGATGGGATTTGTTACAGGCTTTGGTGTAGATTTATGGATAAACCCCACAGTAATAGATATGATAATTATGGGAGCTAATGTATTAACAGGGAATCTCCCTTCAAAAGAAATACCAGAATTGCTAGAAACAGTGCCAAAGATACTATGGAGTACATCATCCATGGATGTGGGATTACTGTTATCTGCAGAACCAGTAGAAATTAAAACAAAAAAGGGACCCCCTCCCGCTGTAAAGCAATATTCAATGCCAAAGGATGCGGAAAAAAGTATTCAGAAACAAATTAATCAATTCGTGGAACAAGGCATCTTGAGAGAATGTGTATCTCCATATAATACTCCAATTTTACCCGTAAAGAAAAATCGTTTGGACAAAGATGGAGACCCGGAATACCAATTTGTACAGGATTTGAGAGCTATAAATCAATATGTGATAGCCCCACATCCTATAGTCCCGGATCCATCGACTGTGTTGCTTCAAATACCATCCTGGGCAACTTGTTTTTCAGTAATTGATTTAACAGCAGCCTTTTTCAGCATACCTTTAGCTGAAGAAAGTCAGCCTCTTTTTGCTTTTACTTGGAAGGGTCAACAATTGACCTGGACTAGATTACCACAAGGTTTCACTGCGTCTCCTACTATTTTTTCTCGAATTTTGAAAAATGATTTGAAAGACATAGAAATGCTGAGAAAGTCTGTATTGATACAATATGTTGATGATTTATTAATAGCAAGTGAAACTTATGAGTCATGTAAAATCGACACTATTTATTTATGTACCATTTTAGCAAAAACGGGTCATCGAGCATCTCCATCAAAATTACAGGTTTATCAAAAGGAAGTGAAATATTTGGGGTTTATGTTAAAAGAAGGAGAGAGATTAATTGACCCTGAACAGGTACAAGCTATACTGGACATATCACAACCAGTGACAAAGAAACAAATGCGAGGATTTTTAGGAGCAGTGGGATTTTGTAGGCCATGGATACCAGGATTAGGGGAATTAACAAAACCCTTAACTCAGGTTACTAGACAGGAAGAATTAGAACCAATATCATGGACGGCTGAAAGGAAAAAGGCTTTTGAAGCAGTGAATCACAGAATCACAGAATCGCTGAGGTTGGAAGGGACCTCTGGAGATCATCTAGTCCAACCCCCCTGCTCAAGCAGGGTCACCTAGAG
>NW_020449018.1:0-4230 GCF_003343035.1 Apteryx rowi | reverse complement strand
ACGATGTTCTTGAAACCCTGAAGAAGCAGAAGAACTTAGACAAGGAAACGCATCCAAAGGGCAGCTCAGAAGAAAGCAGCGTGGAGAGCGGGCTGGCGGAGTTACTATTGGGTCAGTGCAGTCAACCTCTGACTGACGTTGCTTTAGGAGTGAGCTGTGGGAAGCGGTTTGCAAAACAGCCCAGCCCAAGAGGTGGGGATGAGAGCTGTCCRGGACAGGACTTTGAAAGGCCAGGAGGAAAGAGAATTCCTGCGAGAAAATTAGAGAAAAGTCAACCAAGAGCAAAGCTCCCACCTATCAGCCTCCCTGGAACGGTCATGCCTTCAGAGGCAGAAGCACCATTTGAAGAGGAACTGTCCCGTAATCGCCTCCTGTCTGTCCTCCAAGAGTCTGAGCAAGATGCTCAGAGCCCGCCAGAAGGCATTCGGAAGCCTCCGTCGGCACACACATCAAGACTTTATACTCCCGTGTTGGAAGCCCTACCTAAACTGAGGCCAGGGAGCATGCAAGGTGCCTTCCCCTCCGTGGGCCAGCAGTTTTCCAGGCAGCCCGCTCCTCCACCAGCTCCAAAGGCCCCTTCCCAGAGAGGAGCCCAGAGGAGACCCCTGCGTGTAAAGCTTGTGCCAGGCAAGCCAGAGCAATGGGAGTCAGGAGAGAGGGCGTTAGCTGGGCGGCTGGTGGAGGGTGTGCTGAGGAGGTGTGTGGCTCCAGGCTCCAGTTCTTCTTCTGACACCAGCGCTGAGAACTAACAGTCAGCAAGAAAACTGCGGGAAATGGTCGCCCCACAGAGAATAAAGAGTTTATTTCCAAGCGCTGCTTTTATGTCCTAGTATTCTTTTGCTGCTCTTGTGATCTACAGTTCATCACAACGGTCAGCAGCAACTACTCCAACAATTCAACAAGACCTTATGCCTTCCTAGCAAGGCAGAGGAGTGGGAGTTTCTCTTCAACCAGCCTGCCTGAGGGAAGGGCTTCACAGCGCGTTTTCTCGCGTGGACCGGGAAGCCCTGGGCTATCAAGGAGTGTTCAGGGGAGGAGAGGGGATGGCCAGCACTTGCCTTCACATCTGTGTTACTGAGCTCGGTTCATGCCTTTACAGTTTGTGTGGAAGGAAAACTGCTGTACTTTTCATATGTCCATGACCACATGTTTGAGTATGACAAATACAATACTCACTGCTTCTGTGAGGCGCTAGGGTGTCTTCTCTTCCCATACACTTCCATCACTGTATCGCTGCTTTACTCCTGTGCAAAATTACCAGTCAACCCACTGACTTCAGGGAGACACAAAGTTTGCTGAGGTGCTGTTGATTCCAGGGTAGGAGAAAGTCATTTCAATTTACCCCTGCATATTTTACAGGAAAGCACATAAACTCAAGCCATTATCCTGTTATCCTATAAGCTCACTAAGCTTCCTCCCTGCCTGCCCCCATCTTCCTTTCAGGTGCCAGTACAGCAACAGCAATGCTGCTGTTTTTTTCCCATTTGCCACTCACATTGGCAGTCCTTGCACAGGAGCTTCCACACAGTTGGATTCCACTCTTAAAGGAAAGACCAAGCTCAGGGTTTGGGCCTGTGTGGGGAAGGAGGAGCCAAAAAGCTTTAGGCTTTCACAATAACTGTCAGGAAAAGAAAAAGGCAGAATTTTTGTCTAACAAAGAACTCATGGAAAATAATTTTTGCCCCCCCCTTCAGGAATCTGATCCTGGGGGAAAGGTGGTGTGTGGTGGTAGCACTTGTCAAAGGCGTTCTGGTTAGCTTGCTCTTTCACTGCTGCTTAACCAGGTCAGCTGCTTTTGCTCAGACTTCTTGTGGCCCATCCGTGCCGGTATCCTGTGTTTGGCAGAGGCCAACATCAGATGCCGAGGCAACAGTACAAAACGCCCAGTCTCCCAGCGGTTTTGCAGCTTGGCTTTTTTTTATGCCTGTGGTGATGCCCGGCATGCCTTCCCTCCCCGTCCCCCGGCATGAATTTCTGTGTTTACTTTTTGAACCCGTGTAACTGTCTTTGGCATCCACAGCTCTGATCCTGTGGTGCACTTTCTTTCTCATCCCTTTGAAGCAAGGACTTCCACCTTTGCAGAGCCCATCTCCATAGAGGATCTCTGTGGATCTAGTGCCCCCAGTCTAAGTAAGGTGTATTGAACAGGAGGCTTGTGTTTTGCAGTGGCAGAGATCTGTCTTTGGAGTACGGGACAGAGGCTGGGCATACTGGTCCTGCAGTGTTAGCCGGCTTTGGCCAGGCCTGTGAAGCTGTTTCCTTGGCGTGGCGGTACAGAGGCAGCGGTAGGTAGGCAGTGGGGTTTTGTGGCCGTGCTGCTGTGGGGACGGAGAAATCTCRCGCTGGCCGGATGAACGTGCAGCCAACAGAGCAGAGGCAGCCAACAGACAGAGCAGTCTGCGCAGCAGTTTCTGGACTCTGCTTAGATCTTCTGAGAAGCTTGTTGGAGATTGTGGGGGATTTCTGGGAATGCTCTGAAGAACTAGAGGGTACCTGCTGCTGACATCAAAGGAGAGCTAGCTAAGAACAGTTACAGGAGGCCTTACCTTCTCCTGGGAAGCTCTAGCAAAGACTGCCAGCTACCCAACATCCTACACCTAAGCACAGCCTCTCCCACAGAGTGTCTTGGAGATGATCGGTTGTCTCTGAGGGACATCGTGACCCCAACTGGTACACCAGCACCGTGCCCAAGAGCAGAAAATTATCACTGTCTGCCCCAGGGCTGCTCGCAGTCAGTGCCACAGGCATTTCCTTGCTCAGATCTCTGCCAGATCCCGCGCGGAGCAGAGGACTCTGCTTCTCAGTTGTAAGAGAGGCCTCTGCAGGGACCTCTGTGAGCTGCTGAACAGATACTTATAGCAGCAGTTCCTAATCCGTGCTCAGGCTGCGGACGTGGACAGCCTCCCACCAGGGGCTGGAGCGACTGTCTGACCGCTGGGCGTGCTGCTCTCCGACAGCTCCCGCACATCACCCTGACCTGGCAGGGAAAGGAAGCGCAACCCCTCTCCCTCCATGGCTCCCCCAGCCCCTCTGAACAGGGCTGCAGCTGGGGGGCTTTGCCACAGCACGAGTCACCATGGGCCCACAGAGATGGCTGAAGAGTTAGAGTCCTCGCGCAAAGGGCAGCTCGCTGTGCCTGGGGTCTGGCTGCAACGACACCACAACCAGCAGGGTCTGATCCTGACCGAGCCACTTTAGGTCCTGCCAAAATAATTATGTGCAAGTTAGGTGAAGGGAGAGGGAGGAACCACCAACCGGAGAGAGAGGTGGGAGAAGCAATGGGCAGGCAGGCAGTGGTACCACGGTGGAAGTGATGAAGCAGCTCCACCGGCTGCGAGCGGGCTTCCAGTGCCACTCTTCAGTGAAGAGACAGGCGTTTGCACAGTTCACGTCTGATTCTTCCACGGAAAACAGAGCCCAACCGGAGTGAGAGGAAAATTAGCACAGGAGCAAACAGACCTGCTCTTCAGCATGATGAGGGGGCAGCAAAAATCAGTGGGACCCACACCTGGCTACAGCATGAAACTGAGGGCTGGGGATGCTGTCCTCTCTGGCAGCCCACTTGCACGGGGCTGCCCAGGCAGGCTCCCTGTGGTGCGCAGAGCCAGGGCAGGGAGCAGGACCATGCCCAGGTCTCAGCAAGCTCGTGACATGGCTGATGTGTGCAGCCAGGCCCAGGAGCCTGGAGTTGTCCCGGTGCCCTTGACCTAACCACAGTCCCTGTGTGTTCCCAGATGCAGTATCAGCCCCTGAGCTCCAGCCATGTCCCTGGAGCAGCCTGATGCGAAAAGCAACACCGGCCTCAGCCACCTCCACTCACACAGCACAAAGCACAGCTGTTGTTTGCACCAGAAACCAAGGGGAGGCATTTCTTCAGCATTTTGCAGACGTCGTATCTTCAGCATAACGGCCTGCTGCCTCGCACCCTTGCCCAGGAAGAGGGAAACGGGGCCAGGCCTGCGTCAGCCAGAGCAGGCTGAGTGAGCACCAACCCTAGGGCTGCACGGCGCCAGCCCCATCCCACCCCCGGGGCCACCACCAAGAGCAATATAAGGTTGATGAGGCTGGAAGGAGAGAAGCAAGAGGCACTTCTGTGGCCTCAGCCCTGGGGCACTCAGACTCAGAAGAGTCCTCAGATAACATGAACTGCCCTGAGGGCTGGGACCAGGACTCCTGGGGCCAGGCTGTCTGACCACTTCTGCTCTGCAGAGAGCTGTAAGACCTAAGCTG
>NW_020449017.1:0-4398 GCF_003343035.1 Apteryx rowi | reverse complement strand
CTGACTCGAAGTGAGAAAATTTTGATCTCCCTTCAGCCGCACGATTTTCCTCCCCCCCACCCTCAACTCTGCACTATGCAAACTCCTCTGGAGAAGCCTGCGATGCTCTTCTGTCTACTGGTCTTCACCTTTGCTGCAGCCCCCAAAGGTGAGATTCCCCCCATTTCCTGGGAAGAGGACATGGGCATGAGCAGCCTTAGCCCTTCTGCATGGGTTTTGTGTGCTCCCCTCCCAAGGGTACATCCTCTGCCCGGGACGTGTATCCTTCCAGATTTACTCCTGGACCTCTCTGTTTTCCTACAGGAAGTGTGGAGGTTGGAGGACAGAGATGTGACACTGTCCTACTGTGTCTCTGCACCTCACTACCATGCACTGAAGAGCTGTTCACTAGCCACGGGGCTGGGAGGGATGGGTGACCAAGCTGGCTCTGCCTCAACAGCAGCCAGGCTGAGTTCTGTCATCCCATGGTCTCTCAACCCCCAAATACCCAGAGCACCACTCAGCCCTGCCCTGTCCTGCTGTGGATGGGAATGAGGGGAGCCAGGCTGGCTCTGGGGTCAGCTCTAGCTGAGGAGAAGAAAGGGCAGAGGCAAAGGTGCTGTTTTATCTCCTCTTGGCAGCAACCCCAGGAGGTAAGGCAGGTTCCAAAAGGGATCCCAGGAACACAGGGCCATTTCTGTGTTCAGTTATTTCCATGCCCCACGTACTGCCCACCCCATGCATTCCTGCTCTGCCCCATCCCGCTTATCCACATACTGGGGTCCACAGCCCATGGGGAGAGAAAGGGTGTGGGGCAGAGCGGGAGCGGGGACAGCTTTGGAGCTTTATCTTCCCACCACAGAGAGGAGAGAATGGAGTTGTGCCTCCCCAGCACTCCCCTTCCCCGCACCAAATGCTGTGCCCCAGCTGAACTGACAGTCTGTCAGTGATAGGGAGCAACCCCGACTGAGGAGCAAAACAGATAAAAGACAGTGGTGGGGGGGGCCAGTGGGCTCCCTACATCCATCCTCACGCTGCTGTGACTGTGGCCATGTGTCTTTGCAGAGATGAGCACTAGGTGCAGCTGGTGGAGGCTGGAGGGGGGCTGAGAATGCCCAGGGGCTCAGTGCGTCTCTCCCGCCAGGCCTCTGAATTCGAATACAAAACTTTCCAATTTCAGTTTTACTGGCAGGTTCCTGGTGTGGGAAGAATTGAGTGGATCTCCTATATAAATCGCAGTTCTTCCATATCACAATATGGGGCTGATGTGGATGGGCAAACCATCACTGCAGAGAACAGCTCCCAGAGCACATCTCTGGCCCTGTACACACTGTGTCCCCAGGACTCTTCTGCACAGCCTGCAGGAGCCAGGCAGAGCCCAGGCAAAATCCTCTCAGGGTCTCTGCCCACCCCAGGAACCAACATGTCCAGTGAGCTCCTGCCTCCCCTCCTCTCCCAGCTCGTCCAGTTTCCATCCCAGGGCTCCAATTCCCTCTTGCAAGGGCCAGGCAGGACCACCATGGGAAAGAGGGTTCAAAGAGAGCTGGACACTCCTGCAGGTGCAGGAGGAGGAAAAGGAGGGGTACAGCTTGTGGGGAGGGAGTGGGGCAGGGGAGGCCTCTCTTCTGGGAGTGCTCTGGCCAAGCCAGGGCTGGCAAAGCCTGGAGAGGCCCAGGAGGGCCCCAGCTCTCTCTTGTGTTCCTTTGGGGTTTCGGGGTGTACTTGAACTGAGGTCCCACAAAGAGTGTGGATGAGCACCAGAGATGGGCCCAGTGTGCTCAGCCCAGCCCTTCCTGTGCAGGGGTTGGGACTGGTTTGTCCCCTGGGCTAGTGTTCCTAGTGCTGCTGGTGGGGTACAATGGTGCCAGAGAGGCCAGAGACTCCCTCCATCCACCTCAGGCCTTTCATCTCCAAAGGGGCAATGGCACAAAGGGAGAGGACAGACAGCAAGAGGCATTGCCAGCTAAGGGTCATAGATCCTGCCCTGCAAAGTGGGCAGAGCCCAGCCCAGCTGGGCTCTGCTCCTCTCTGCCTCCCTTGAAGTTCCTCTCCTTGCTGCCCCAAACAAGGAGGAAATGCTCCCTTAGAGTATGGGGCCTTGGCTCCTGGCCTTGTCATTTGCAGTGCTGCTGGGAGGTAAGAGCTGTGAGGGGAGGGGACAGAGAGCTTGACTGAGTAGGCTTTGGCTGCCCCTGCACACCTGTCCTGCTACTGCCCAACTCTAAATGCCACCACATAAGATGAATCCTTGCATGGAAAGCGTCTTCCCTTTTAGGGTGGGGTAGGTGGGGGGTGCAATGCAGAAGAGGGAGGTTTCCTGAGATTTTTTTCTGAGAGCGGACTAAACTGGGGACATTTCCAGACAAAGCCAAGAACTGCCCCAAGGAGCTGTGCTGAGTCCCACTCTAAGCAGCCTTGGGATATTCCAGGAATGCCCATGTCCCAGTGAGGCAGAGAAGAGTCCAATGCCCCTTTTTCCTCTGAGGCTCATGTGCAACTGGCAAACCACTTGCCTATGTGTCCGTGACCAGTCTGCTCCCTTTGCTCTCTGTGCACACGGGTATGGGTCCAGGGGCAGCTGTTGGGGGCAACAGGAGGACTGATAGGAGCTGCAGACTCCATATGCCTCTCCTGCCAAGCTTCTGGATTCAGCTTTAAAAATAGAATATGAGTTGCTCAGACTCTAGTGAGTCTCCTGCCTCAGCAGCCTTTTGGGTGGTGCAAAGAAATATGGGGCTGTGGAGCCTCAGCAGGCCAATACTTCCAGTGGCAACCCTGGAAGCTAAAGGTCTCTGGCCCTGTGCGGCCCAGCCAGTCCTGGAGCAGTCCTGGTGCAGGACTGAATGCTGCACCCATGAGCTTTCCCATATCCGCTCAAAACTCACGTGTCTTTCCAGGTGCCCTTTCTGACATAAAGATGGTGGCATCTGGTCCCAAGGAGAGGAAGGTCTCTGGATTACTCCCACTCACCTGCACTGTAACAGGAGCACCTCTGGATAGCCCTCTCTATGACTGGAATTGTGTCCGTCAGGCTCCGAGAGGAGAGCTACAATTTCTAGGCTGGGTCTATCCTTTTGGGAATAACACAGGCTATGCCCCGACCTTCCAAGGCCGACTCACTATCTCTGCAGACAAAGCCAAGAACAAGGTCTCCCTGCAGCTGCGTGCCCTGACAGCCACAGATACAGCCACCTATTTCTGTGCCAGACAGCACACCATGACACCAATGGAGGGAGGGACTGCACAAATAGTGGGAGGGCTGCTATGGTGACAGGGCCCTTTCTCAGCGTGACAGTCACCTGTACTCGCTCTGGGAAATAGCAGTGAGCTTTGGGATTAAAAGATGTTGGAGCTCCCAATCTATCCATGGGCTGCTGAATTTGCAGTAAAGTTTGACAATTTTAATAGCAGTTAGAAATAAAATGGTAGGCATGAATAATCATGGACAGCTCAATCCCCAGATCCCTCACAGAGCACAGACTCTTCACCTCCATTCACAGCTTTCCCCACAATCTGTCTTCACTGCCTCTCCCCGCAGCTAACCTGGTGCTCCTTCAATCTCAGGAGGTTGGRGGAGACAGGGACCCTTCATCCCCCCACCTCAGGCCACTTCTCTGGGCCTGGAGGCTGTGGAGCTGGTGTAGGAGCCACAAGAGGGCATATGGCTCCTTCTCTGTGTAGCCCCAACTGCCCAAACTGCCCCAACCTGCCTGTCCATCCTCCCCCTCTAAAAGGGGTTGCATCTTTGATGGGGAGGTGGAAAATCATCATGGCTCAGGGCACAGCAGGGGTGGATAGTTGCTCTGTCATATGCTGGATCTGCAGGCTGGGCGTGAGCAGTGTCAGTGTGCAGCAGCATGGGGAGAGCCACCCACAAGACCGTTGCAACACTGTCCAGTCCTCCTGGGTGGACCCTCTCCCAGTCTGCTGCAGCTGGCTTCTGTCTGTTCTGAGACACCAGCACTCCTAGCCATACAGAGAGATTTCTTAGCTGTGATGTTGGCACTGTCTCCGGGTAAGTCCTGGATGGTGTTTGTTCCTGCACTGATGCCTGCAGGGAGGGGAATGCAAGAGTGTGAGAGTTATTACAGAATCACAGAATGGTTGAGGTTGGAAGGGACCTCTGGAGATCATCTAGTCCAACCCCCCTGCTCAAGCAGGGTCACCTAGAGCACGTTGCACAGGATCGCGTCCAGGCAGGTTTTGAATATCTCCAGAGAAGGAGACTCCACAACCTCTCTGGGCAACCTGTTCCAGAGCTCTGTCAGCCTCACAGTGAAGAAGTTCTCCTCATATTCAGATGGAACTTCCTGTGATTCAGTTTGTGCCCGTTGCCTCGCGTCCTGTCGCTGGGCACCGCCGAGAAGAGTCTAGCTCCATCCTCTTGACACGCTCCCTTAAGATACTTGTACACATTAA
>NW_020449016.1:2698-4339 GCF_003343035.1 Apteryx rowi | reverse complement strand
GGCTTGTGCGTGCGCCCACCTGCCTGCCCACGGCCCCTCCCGGCACCCCCCGGCACCGCCCGCCGTCACCCGCCCTGTCACCCGCCCCGGCACCCCTCGTCACCGCCCGTCGTCACCCCTGCCCACGCGGCGCCTGCGCGGCGCCCACGCAACACGCACGCGGGATGCACGTGCGATGCACACAGGATGCACACGGGATGCACGTGCGAGGCACATGGGATGCACACGGGATGCACACGGGATGCACATGGGATGCATATGGGATGCACATGGGATGCACATGGGATGCACACAGGATGCACATGGGATGCACACAGGTTGCACATGGGCAGCACACATACAGCACACACACAGGATGCACACGGGATGTGCATGGGATGCATATGGGACACACATGGGACGCACATGGGATGCACACGGGATGCACACAGCACGACACGGGATGCACACAGGATGCACACAGCATGAACAAGGGATGCACATGGGATGCACACAGGATGCACGTGGGCAGCATGCGCACGGGATGCACACGGGATGCACACGGGATGCACGCACACGGGATGCACACAGGATGCACATGGGCAGCATGCACACAGGATGCACAGGGGATGCACACGGGATGCACTTGGGCAGCACACACATGGGATGCACATGGGCAGCATACACACGGGATGCACGCACATGGGATGCACACGGGATGCACACGGGATGCACACGGGATGCACACGGGATGCACGCAAATGGGATGCACGCACACGGGATGCACTCACACGGGATGCACATGGGATGCTCATGGGGAGCATGCAAATGCGATGCATGCAAATGCGATGCACACGGGATGCACGCACACGGGATGCACACGGGATAGATGTACACGGGATAGATGCACACGGGACAGATGCACATGGGATAGATGCACACGGGAAGCACACGGGATGCACCGGCGACAAACCCCCCCAGGCCGCCCCCCCCCCCGAGCCGCCACCCCCAACCCTCGCCGCCCCACGCACACCCCCCCTCCCCCCCCCAGCACCCCCGGGCGCCGGCAGCACCCATGGGTGCCGAGCGCCCCCCGCCCCGCACCTGGTGGATCTCCTGCCAGCCGTTCTCGTCGACGGTGCCGATGTGCGCCCGGTTGTAGAGCAGCAGCTCGCAGCAGCGCGGGTCGCCGCCCACCATGGCCGTGTGGTAGAGGGGCGTCAGGCCCCGGCGGTCCTTGTAATTCGGGGAGCCCCCCAGGTCCAGCAGCGCCTGCGGGGGGGGGGAGGTGAGGAGGAGGGGGGTCCCCCCCGAACTGCACCGCAGCGGGGCGCGCGGGCTGCGGCGTGCGGGCGTTGCATCGGGGCGTGCAGCGCCGTGCATGTGCTGCAGCGTGCGTGCATTGCACCGGGCTGTGCAGCGCCGTGCACGCACCGTGCAGCGCCGTGCATGTGCTGCAGCAAGCATGCGTTGCATTGGGGTGTGCAGCGCCGTGTGTGCACCGTGCAGCGCCGTGTGCATGCTGCAGCGTGTGTGCGTTGCATTGGGGTGTGCAGTGCCGTGCGTGTACCGTGCAGCGCCATGCGCATGCTGCAGTGTACGTGTGTTGCATCAGGGCATGCAGCGCCGTGCACACACCATGCAGCGCCGTGCACGTGCTGC